>NW_021135813.1:0-111809 GCF_004193835.3 Ostrinia furnacalis | reverse complement strand
TAAGTAAATTATTTTTTCATGTTTAATTATTTTTACACGTGGATAATTTAAGTTACTTCGTTCATAGAAAAATACGTTCACATAAGTAGGTAATAGTATGTAACTGCAAAGCATAATAGACATATTTTTTTGCGAAAAATACCTCGACTAAAAAAATTAAGTTAACCCTTAACTGGTATCGTGGGGGCCGCGCGGCCCCCACGCATGATGTTTTCTTTGATTTCTAAGAAGCTACGCATCGTGGGCGGGCAGCCAAAATTTTTGATATTCTCATATCGGCGCTACTCGCGTCTGGTGCAGGCGTTTCAGCACTGCATCATTCACCAGGACGAAGATATGCACGTGTTGGGGTCCGCGCGGCCCCCACAATACCAGTTACGTTAGTTTTTTTTTCATGGCAATTTTTATTTGATTTTTGTTTTTTTGCAGTATTGATGGCTTATAAGTGATAAAACAATAGAAGATACCTAGAACGAAATTTTTGATTCCAAATTAGTGATTAGTAGCATGTCAGAAGAAGGATATAGTGATAATAAAATTATAGGCCACTGTGAAGACCCAATAACCAATATTCGGTCGATAATGAGTATATTGAATCTGATTTTCAAGTTTTTTCTTCGGAGAGTGAAAATGAAGATATTGTAGGACCTAGCCAATCCATCTACTATGAAAATATAAATACATGTGGTCTGAAAATGCACCGGGACCTGGTAATGTTTGTCAACATAATATTTATGTTTTTATTTTTATAAAATGCTTATTATTTTTATTAAACATTACATTAAAACGTTATTTATTATTAAGTTCACATTATTATGGATTAATAAAAACAACAATAATTTTGGTTATAACTTTCTAAACGATAGGTTTCATAGATATTTGCAACGTTAAAAAAATATTACGTAAAAAGTAGTTACTATTATGTAATGTCTTGAAGTATATAAGTAAGAAGATTTAATATAATAAAAACGAAATTATTACATAGAACAAGCCTAATATATATCATTTATGAGCATTTATTCAAGTATATAGGTAAAACATGCTTGCTAGAAGCAAACATAGTATGGGGGCCGCGCGGCCCCCACGATACCAGTTACGTATGTCCAATTTACGATACCAGTTAAGGGTTAAGTAAATTGGATACTGTTTACAAAATCACCCTGTATATGGTACCTTGACCTTCGTCACCGGGGGGGCTACGGTATACCTAATGCTAAATACCTATTTAAATTATTTAAGTAGTTTAACATTTTATTAAATGTTTATATCTATAATAAATATGTAGGTAGGTATACTACATTAAGCTAAATCACAGATAATAAATCTTTACTTTAACTGATTAAACATTCTTAACTCATAAAATCTTAAACAATATAATATTATTATAGTGTTTAATTTAATTCGTTAACTCTTTAGTGGTCTTTTTAACATACTTACCTACTGAAATGTTTGTATTTTGTAATTTTGTGGTGAGATAAGGAATATTATTTTCCGTGAATTGTTAACATCCTATTATATGAGTAACCTTAACCATAATTATCATAATAATTTAAACGTTTCCCTATCAGCTTAATTTAATTTATTTACGGTTGGAAACTCTTGGTAACTGGTACTTTTTCGTTTCACGAAAGTGCAGTTCAAATAAAAATGGGGTGTGTAGTTAATATAGTGAAGTATATTTTGCTTGCCGTTAATACGTTATACTCTGTAAGTAATAATCTCCACGTTCATTTATATCATTTATAAAAATATTAATAAATTGACAGTACTTAAACGCTTAATTTACCAAATTAATGCAAAGTTACATAAATTAACTTAAGTACTTTATTCTAATATACGAGTATTTTATAAATCAAGTAATAAAATTGTGTTGTTAAGTTGTATCTTCATAATAATATTTTTTTTGTAATTTTGTTTAAAGACGCAAGTAGGTATGCCAATTGTTTGAACTTTCAGATATTGGGTATTGGAGTAATAGCGATTGGTGCACTGTTACTGGCGTACCAGTCTGAAATTGAGATATTGATCGCGTACAAATATTCCCTGGATGTTTATCGCGGTGTATCGATTGTGGTCATCGTCTGCGGATGCTTTTTGTTTTTTGTAGCCCTTTTTGGTTGCTGTGGAGTTATAGCAGAAAATCCACGTCTTCTTTTAGGGGTAAGTACTTACGTTACCAACGAATCCTATTTCCTGTAAGCCTACATTATTTTGATGATTTTCTTCCTGAAAAGTTTTGATAATTAATTTGTTAAGTTTTTAAAACGACTAAATTCTCAATTCAGTATGTGTAACGGTCAATGTAATAAATGTGAAAATTATGCATAATCGCCGGTTATTATGAATAATTACATCATGATTAGGTAAATGTGATTAATATGAGGTCGTTTGTGTGTGTGTATAAAACTAAATAGGCGGCTTAGCGGCCCCGCCGCACCTTAACCTATTTTACACTTTAAATCAAAACGTTATGGGCATCATGGAAAAGTAATATTATGCAAGAAACATTCCAAACTCATTATGCCAAATTATATTAATACCTATATGATATCAAAACGTTCAAAAATTTTGGCTGTACAAGAGCACGTACACAAAAATGTTGTTCTCTTTTATTTGTTAGTACTAAGCTTGAATTATTAAATAACCATTGTTAAATGTTATTAATTTATCACTTTTACCGCGACTGTCAGTAATTATTCACAATAACCGGTTATTATTCATAATTTTCAATTTATCACATTAACCGTAACATATTATGCATAAAGTTACCTACTGTATGGTTAAGGTAGAACAGATCGACGGTACCTACGTATTAGTACGTATAAAAACGTATCTGAAAACGGCCAATTTTACAGGAGCTCTCCTGTAAAATTGGCTGTTTTGTTTGAAGGTTTAAACATGTGTAGCTCGCGTTCTATTTATCATACATTGATGAAATTTGACATAATAGTTTTATATGAGGTATATTTTATAAAACATGAAGAATTATCGAAAAATAATCACAATAAGTGTATTATTTGTCATTTACTCACTTATACAACGGAAAGTTTCTAATTACAAATGACGTAAGTGGTACTTACTAACTTTTACGTCGGAGTAATATATTTGTTTAAATTATTAACTGCCACATAAGTAATTGTACACGGGAACAAACTTCAGCTACTATTGACCGTAACTCTCACTCTAGGCCCATAGTCCTGCTCGACGAGGCATAACAGCGTCCCGCCTCGTTTCCCAGATAGATGCATTTTGGAGGCACTCAATACCTTAAGATTCTTCCTTATCTAAGGGGTCTTTTGACTGAAGAATACTTGTAGAACCGGTAAATTTTCTTTGTCAATAGTGCCGGCCAGGTTTGACAGCATGGCATCGAGTCCTAAGATCCACATGGCTCTTTTTTGAGTTCGATCTTGTGGAACATTGAATACAACTGGGTACTAAATGGAACCCTTTTCAAGGGCATGGATATTTCAAGGTATCATCTATACGAAGCATATCATCATAAATAAATAAATAACTTTCACAGCGAGGCGGGTTGCCTGGGCGAAACAGACGACATTATGGTGGCCCTAGGCCAGGGACCACATAAATTTAAAGGCATCCCTGACACTTTCACCTGATGCCCACACCACTGTCAAAACTAAGGCCCAGATGAAATATCTAAGAGTTATCCTGTTAATCACCAGTGGCGCCAAGTAGTGAGCGCAAATACGGTGACCTTAACTGTATATAACCAGTGGCAGCTCGCACTTTTTCCAATCCGTCGCCGTGCGAATGGAAGACAGCTTGCTTTTTCGTGGCTGCTTCCCTAATTTGGAGGTCCGAAAACTCTATGTCGGAAGGCTATGGAAACCCTATGAGGGTGATGCCTTACTTCTAAGACCTTAACAGGCCCAGAAAGTCTACACGGCTACATCGTCGGCTTTAACGCAGCGTGAAGAACGAGGTGAAACCTCCGCCATAGGAGGACAGAGAGGCCGTTTGACGTGAGACTCGCTAGACTGTGCTGTAGTCTAATAGTTGATAAACCACCTCGCCGTGGGCCGTGGCTAAGTTGGGTCGCCGAACCTTATTCGCACTCGTGCTGAAGTTTAAGGTTGCTCTAGCGATCGCACGATGACTTTGCACGGATCCTTCGAGCCCTACCTGTATTGCGGTGGCTAGGAGCATACGACACACCATATTCTTGCGGGATAGCATAGTCAAAGCTATGTGGACGGTAACAAAAGTTGGGTGGTAATGAAGCACCTCTATCTGAGAAGACAAGGTGCCGCAAGAAGCTGCAGTATGATAGCGCGACTACGAACCAAGTGCGGGTGCATTTGAATTCGCTCCAGGGAAGGTGACAGTATGATTGCCTTCTATCTTCCTTCCTCGGTAATGGCCAGCGTAACGGGGGCGTGAGGCCGCACGGGAGGCATTGCATAGATAGGCCACCAGTCACCACCACCGTCTGCTGATGGTGAGTGTGTGTACGGAAAATCTGTGTACTTATAGTTGCTCTCCTCTCAACTGTCGCCGTGTAGGTGGGAGATCTTTGTCCGGAATCTCAAAGTTAGCACTTATAGCGAGTGACGGGTCACCAGGGTATTTTTAGTGGGTATACCTCATCCTTCTGACGGGTATATGTTTGCAATATCATGTAGGTAAGCATTGTCATGTAAAGTAGTAGATTCTAAATGCAGTTAATTTAAACTTTTGTTTGTAAGTGTTACCTGCTTATCTTTATTTCTGAATGCCCTAATATGCTTAATAAATAAATAAAATAAATTTTACGATTTTTTACTTGTATCTTGTATTATAAAGTAGCATAGGAGAAGAACTTGGTTGCGTTGAGTCTAATAAATGACCCTAGATACTTCAGTCGTGTTGTATATCATATTTTATATTGTTTTGTCTTCACTTTAATGTCCACCAGATATTGCTAAAATACAATTTCTCAGCGTAAAACACCGTTACTGGCACTAACTTACAGACATAAAACAAACTTTTCCAAAGTAAAACATTTATAGTGGCAGTTACGGCTAGAAGATACTTGAATTTTCCGACGTAAAAATAAGTAAGTGCCACCTACTTATAATAGTAACTTTAATGGTCCCGAGTAAAACAACGCAACGCAACTACCTTATGCCTACAGTTAACTGATAAATTTGCCGTTGGTATAATGTTGAGTGAAATAAATTAAGTCAGAAACCATAATAATACCTATTTCCTTCATAAATTACGTATCAATTTACTCGATCTGCGCGAATGAAAGTGGCAGTTGCGGGGCTGGGCGCGCGGAGTAAGGCGTGCGGTCTATCGTAAAATTTCTTAACTCCCAGTAATGCAATTTTACTGCGGAAATCGTTCTAATTTTGTAGTTGCGGGATTTGTTTTTTGACGTTTTAAGGTTCAATTTAAATAAAAACTGTATGTTTTTTAACTGAGTCGAAACTGTTGGGTGCTCTGAAGGTTTTGCAAACAAAAACGGCAAATCACGGGACTGGTAGATACTGAATTATACGTAGGGACCGTCGAGATATAATTATTATTCATAATCAATATCATTTCCAATATACAGGGTGTTAGGTAAATGGGTATATGAGCCGACACTAGCCCATGTTAACATGGTCATATAAATGGTATGGTGAAGTCAGAAAATTGATATCTTCATTTTAATTATTTTAACTTTCATACAAATAGGATTTTATGAAATTTATTTTGTATGAAAATAAAAAATAAATAAAAATTAAATGATATCAAACTGACTTCAGTCTTCACCATACCATTTATATGATTATGTTAACATGGGCTAGTGTCGGCTCATATACCCATTTACCTAACACCCTGTAGATTGTACTGTGCAACTTGTGGTCAGATCAGAAATAATTGGTTTTTACTTTTTTAGTTTTCTGGGATTTAGATGTACCTGTGTGTACATGTAAGTACCTAACATGATTGTTTGTTTCAGTTCGCGTTATTTATGACAATATTACTGGCCGCTAAGATTTATGTGGTTGTAAAAATATGTAGCCCAACGTTCAAAGAATCAGTCGTAGGTAAACTGGATAATGCATTGGCACGTGATCCCAAAGCACAAATTCATTTAATTGAAAGTGGGGTAAGTAATCATCATAATCATACCTAATACTTACTGTTATTTTTATTCTTGAAGAGGGTCTGGTAATGGCCCATTATTACTTATCGGGTAAAACTACAGTATTAGTAAATAACGTGTAAATAATTGAAATAATTATATTCTTACCATCCAGTTTAAATGTTGCGGGACCATGGGTGCGGAATCATATGAAAAACTGAATATAACAATACTGCCAACAACTTGCTGCCCTACTGAAACGCAATTCTTAAGAACCCGACCAAGACCATGTTTCAAAGAAAACGCCTACAATGGATGCCTAAAAATTTTTAATGCCCTCTTCTATGCTGTTTTGACATTTATAATCATCGAGGTAAATATTATTATTTATTTTGTTGTGAAAGGGGTAGACGATAAGTTTTTATATTGTTAATTATTTCAAACAGAAAAGTTCATTAATACTTACCTGTATTATAATAATGACTGCTGATAATTATATTTTGAAACATTGGAAACTGCCAGTATTATTAATGAACTCGACTGTACAAGTTGTATAGTCGAGTTCATTAATAATACTGGCAGTTTCCAATTACAACCTACCTACTAACTCTACTAAGTAGTTAGCTTCACAATATTTTCGTAGTTTTTAGTCCTCTTTTACGTTACTTGAACTATGTACATCACGTCATCACATGACGATATTATTTTTAAGCTCTGAAAATAAGACTTGAGATTAAAAAAAGCTTTTGATTTCAGGCTGTCGGCGTGATTTTCGCTTGGTGCCTGATCTGCGACCTAAATGCAGGGAGAGAACAAAAATAATTATTGACATCCGTAGACTATTGATATTATAATAATTGATAATAATAAATTGATAACCCGCTTGGGACCAACATTTGATTAAAAAATGATAGCATTAAATTTCTATTATAATAAATAAAAGAAGTTTTATTTTCTATGCCTACTAACTAGGACATTCAACAAGGAAGTAATAGGTAGTCCGTATTTTTTATGATTTTAGTTTAACGGCGATCTTTACCTTTTACACTGAAAAAAATGTTTAGTTACTGCTTACACAACAAAAGTGACCATCGAACTAAGTGTTAACTATAACCAAACTAAGTCTAGCTCACTACAGAATTATTTACACAACATTTTGTTCCTCATAACCAAAGTGTTTGGTGGTCACTTTTGTTGTGTAAACAGTAACCAAACATTTTTTTCAGTGTACCTGCAAATATCTTGGCACACCGTGACAGTGAATTACCCATTGCCCAGCTTTCAATGGCCACAAATATTATGGCACCGTAAGTGCCTACTTCAAAATTATCTAGAAATGCAAATATTTACGTTTAGTAGCGATAAGTCGTTACTAATTGCATTGTTATGTTTTTCCATTATTCAGAAACGAATATCTAGATACAGCAGGGTATAAAAAGCTTAAATGAATACTGGAATGTTCGTTTAAATAAAAATAATTTTGGCAAAGTTTCTATAAAACATGATGATGTTCGTTGATCAAAACTAGGTTATTGGTATTCTACAAGAATCTCATGGCATAAAAATAATAATAAAAAAATGTGATTTTCGTATGGCAATGTCTATTGTCTATATTATTTTACTAGCGGCCGCCCGCGACATCGTACGCGTGAATCCCGTTTTTCCCGCTAATTCCCGTTCCCGTGGGAATTTCGGGAATTCCTTTCTTAGTGCACCTCTACGGTACCTAAGCTACGTCCCTTCCAAATTTCAAGTGCCTACGTTTAGCCGTTTAGGCTGTGCGTTGATCTGTCAGTCAGTCAGTCAGTTTCTCCTTTTATATATTTAGATTTTTAAGTTATTTAGGTTTTATAATGCAGTTTAGTTCAATTGTAGAGGTATAATACCTACCCCCTATTATCTTACTGGTAGCTACTTATGCCGACGTTATTCATTTTTGATTCTCCTAATTTAGAATCATCTTTCATGAACTTCTATAAAATTAGGTATACTTAAGTAACTAAGTAAGTATTATTTATTACTTTACATTATTAATTGAGTGTGTTAACTTTTTAAAGGACTTTTATATCTTGCAAAAATGTTTTCTTTTTTGTTGGTGTGGTTACAATAAGTATGTATTCGGGGAATCACTTTATTATTAGATGAACATCCTTTGTCTATAGATGAGTAACCCTTACTTTGCCGTGATAATGACAGAGATAGTGATTATAATTTATTACGAACTATCAAACGATTTTTAGTTTCATGAAAGTGCAGTGGGAAACATGGGGTGTGTGATCAATATTGTGAAATATATTTTGTTTGCTGTAAATTCTTTATACTCTGTAAGTATTAATTAGAAGGTGATATTAATATTATTAAGTAGGTAGGTATTATTATGAATTGGCAGATAAGATTTTAACCACTTTCCACATAGTAATAAAAAAAAAAAAAATTCATAAAATTCATTTTTTTTTGCAAATAGGCTTTTAAAAAGCACTTTTACACGTCCCAATATTAACCCTACCACTGCTTCGGGACAAGAAATGGGCCAGTGCTGAGAAGAAGCAGCGCAAGAAACTCAGTCACTATTGTCAGCCTCCTTTTCAAGGGTTAACAGTCTTTAATTAAGTAATAGGTAAGTACATACCTATTTATTTTGTTTAAAAACGTTTGGTTTGAACTTTCAGATATTGGGTATTGGAACTTTAGCGATTGGTGCACTGGTCATCTCTCAATTTGATGTCTCGAACAAAGATGAACTGAATTATTTATCATTATGGTTCATCATCAGCGGATGCTTTTTATTTTTAATAGCCCTATTTGGCTGCTGTGGAGTTATCACAGAAAAAACATACCTTCTTTTAGTGGTAAGTTATACATCGTGTCCCAAAATTCAACGATAAGCCGGCGCATAGGGTGGACAAGGTCAGAATACTTTAGGAAAAATTAGAAAAATAAATCTTAAAATTATTTTTCTTACTAAAAATTTTTTATTCTTATTTTTCGTACGGTAACTATGATCTTTTCCACCCTATGGAGCCAGCTTATCGTTCAATTTTGGGACATGAAGACTAAAAAGTCCTACATTTATTGCAAAAAAACCTATTTAAACAGCCTAAATAATAATTAATAATGTCACAGTGTTTACCTTAATGCGCTATCGTCTGTATATTAATTTATTTTGATTCTTTCTTACCTACTTTGAGTTTATAAATGTAAAAAGAACTTTGTTTTATACTTTCAAGACTTATGAAGCACAATTTGCGTGATTTGTAAGAATAGCATGAGTAGACTTACTTATTGTAAAATGTATCGTTTGTTTCAGTTTACGTTGTTTATGACAATATTACTATCCGCTAAGATTTATGTGGTTGTAGAATTACGTCAGTCACTGATCGAAGAAGAAGTAAAAGATGCACTCAATGAAATATTTAGTGACCCTCACTCACAAGAATCATTTTATTTAATGGAAAGTCTGGTGAGTGCATGGTTGAAAAGAAAATAAGATCTACTTATCTTACAATTTTATTAATGCCCGTTTTTATCATCAATCGATAATTTTTAATTGACCCCTTTGAAAACAAAATTCCTGTTCTTAAGAACAGCAATTTTTAAGTGACCCACATAGGTAACACTTAAGTGTTTAAAAAAATTAGGGATTGATGGTAAAAACGGGCATTTAATATTTTATCTAATTGGTTTCTTTTTATTGATAAAATGTTGATGATAAATTAAATGATGAAATATCTTATCATCCAGCTTAAATGTTGCGGAACGACGGGTGCAGAATCGTATGAAAAACTTAATATGACACTATCAATAACTTGCTGTCCTCTGCCAGAATCCTCCGAGATCGAACTATGTTCCAAAGAAAACGCCTACGATGGATGCGTAAAAGCTGTAATGAAATTAGTCAATTCAATATCTGATGCAGTGTTCTATGCTGTTTTGGCTGTAATAATCATCGAGGTAAATTTTATTCTTAAATGTTGGTTGTAAAAATCCTACTTACTTAAGTTCTTTACTAAATTTTTAAGTTAAATATGGGTTTTTTTCTCAAACATTGTCATCTCCTCTCCAATTTCTACAAAACAACTTTGAAAAATATTTTTTTAAAGTTTAAAAATAAAACTTGGGTAACTTTTGATTTCAGTCTGTCGGCGTAATTTTCGCTTCGTGCCTGATCTACGAGATATGCAAAAAGAAGAAGAAATTAAATTACTATCAACGCTCTTAACAAACGTTGTGATTTAGATCTTATAAAGATGCTACGATGGAGAATAATACAAAGTAATAAAAGCCAAAATAATGGGCATTATTTCGAGAAAATCAACTAAAATACAGATTTTTTCAAAAAGTAACATTTTATTATTATTTGTTGCCGTTTCCCGGTTATTTTATGTATTTTATTATTTATCATAATTATTATTATTTAACATCATTACTCTTTTTTATTTTATAAGGATACCTCTTAGTTCAAAAGTTATATAAGTAAATAATAAAAATCTCGGATATTTTTTACATGTTTTCCTAAAATAAAAATGGATCTAGTTACACCCATTTTCATAAGTGCCCGCACTTTATGAAGACTCGCACTGTACCTATGTTATTTATATCGGAAAGGTACCTATTACACAAACAAGACAGACAGAATAAAGTTCGCATCTTATTAATCGACTGCGCCAGCAGGAGGGTTATCTTTTTTTAAACCATAATCACTTGCATTAGTGTCCAAAAACAATGAAAAATTATAAAATTGTTTTATTCTTCCTTTTAGAGTGTTAGGGGTTAAAGGGGTGATTGCGAAAGGCGATCAATGCGCCATCTGAATTGTGTTTTTGAAAGTTGTGTGTATGTGTTTATTATCTGTGTCCGAGCGCTTGAAACCATAGACAAGGTGGAGTGAACAAAAAAAAATACTGACAAGACAAAAATAATTTTGTCAACATGTCGGACAAGTTAGTATCCCGATTATTTGTATATTTTCTTTATTTTTAGTGTGATTTATCGTTTATAAATATGTTTTATCGCTAGTTTACTATCTGAAAAAAGAGTTGTCACGTATGTTTACACATTTGCGTTGGATAGGTCGTCATAAAGTCATGTTAAATTTTATGCGTCACATGTGTTTGGTTAAAAGTTTTTTTGCTATTTACTTGCAGTGAAGACTTGCTAGGCGACGATTTGGGTGATCATAGCCTTGCCGACTACAATCTTGGCAACGAGGAGGAGGAGCAACTCCTTGCTGACGACTACGAAAGTAATTCATCGCAAAATGTCCCAGCGTCGGTAGGTCCTAATTATGGGGCTGGCCCAGATCTTGTGTCTCCGGAATATCCTAGACATGGCATGGACTATGGTGCGCAGGTTAGTTAAATCTATATTCACACACAGTGCTAATTTATTAACTTTTCTATGGTAGTCTCGTGAGTTTCACTTTGTTGTGAAATCAAAACAATATTATCCTATTTTAGATTGCATTTACTCAACTTGCTGGTATTTTTTGATTAACTGCATATTATCAGAAGTGTAAATAAAGAGAAATAATTAACTTAGCACTTAGCCAAAACCACTAACTTATGTACCTACGTAACATTCCAACTTGAAAGTTTTTTAAAAATACCACAGAAAAGTGAATTTAGCTGTGGTATTATTTTGCTAAAACTGTGGTATTTTTTTGAACAGAAGAAACCCACATAAGTTATGTTTTCAGGACTTAAATGTAAAAAAAACTTACATTTAAGTCCATAATACTTATCTTAGAGGAAAATGGTACAAAAATAATTTATGGTGATAAAAATGTATTAATAGAACTCTTAAATGAAATATATTATTTATTTTATTTCTTCTTTTCTTTACAA
The DNA here is from genome assembly GCF_004193835.3 of Ostrinia furnacalis. NCBI lineage: Eukaryota > Metazoa > Arthropoda > Insecta > Lepidoptera > Crambidae > Ostrinia > Ostrinia furnacalis. The sequence continues at coordinate 99,887 of NW_021135813.1, read as the reverse complement.
GTAACAGTACATTTACAATTTAATCAGATCTGCCAAACTGTGCAACAGTTTGTCAGCAGTAGCTCTCGTGGACTTATAAACTATTACATGGGTCATTCTAAGTTAAGAGGTAATGTGTTGTATGGAGCGACGGCACGGCATTTTTTAAAATATTTTTACTTAAGTATATATCTGTTTTATGGAAACCTTTAAGTTGAAAATGTTTACAAAGTGGCCAGTCAATTTGTTGGTTTTTTCTCGTTTTATAAGCGACCAGGGTAAATACTCAGTCCAGGGTAGAGACAAGGTGCACAGGGGAGGAAACATTATGGACAGGGAAGATAACATAGACATACTAAAAACAGTGTTATTTTTAGGAATCAACTTTAATTATTTATTTTAATTTTAATTATGAATTATTTATAATAAGACTTCATTTTTTAGCAAACTTTGTTAACAAAAATGTATTTTAAGCCTAGGTACAAAACATAAAAAGGTTCTTACTTTTACTTTCCATCAAAACAATTATCAATAGTCAACAACGAAATAAAAAGAAACAAAAACTTCTCTGAAACAGTATTGAACTTTTCTTGTACTTAAACAACCATTTGAATTGAGAATTTGAGAGGTAACTAAAAAAAATCTTTATGTAATACCTGCGTTCAAAGACATCAATAGATTCATTAAAGCATAAAAAAATGCTGCCCTCTCAATTTTAACTTAGGGTAGGGTAGTTTATTTAAAACCTGATCCCAGGAGATTAAAAAAACATCATCATCAATTATTCATCATCATTATTTCAGCCATAGGACGTCCACTGCTGAAAATCGGCTTCCCCCAATGATTTCCACAATGGCCGGTTGGTGGCGGCCTGCTTCCAGCCCTTTCCTTTATGAGGACCTTTATGAGGTCGTCGGTCCACCTTGTGGGTAGACGTCCTACACTACGCATTCCAGTACGAGGTCTCCACTCCAGAACCTTGCTGCCCCATCGGCCGTTAGTTCTGCGTACTATGTGTCATGGCCTTTGCCACTTCAGGTTGCTTGATTGAAGACTTTCGTCTATAGGCACTGAGGTATTTTGGACGAAAAGATTTTGCGTGGTTTCCTTCACAAAAACAGTGACTCTAGCAGGTGTTTATGGATAATCCAAAGTAGGTACCCTATTCAAAATGATGACATAACTCTGGAGTCACAGAAGCATCTCAAACTTTTTATAATGCCAATTAGGTATAAATACGCAACCGGTAACATGGTGAACCTTTACCTTTAAAAAAGTCTTTATACCTTCAGTAGAACCTAATGTTGCTGCTTTTTCCGATAGTATGTCTACGGTATATCTACGGTGAAAATTTTCATATTCGGGCAGGTTTTCTCAAGCGCTTTAGCTTTCTAGATGCCATTTTTTCTGTAAAAAAGTAATATTAAATTGTAAAGCTAAGATATACATAATACCAAGTAAAGGTTCAGTTAAAAATATAGAAGTATTCATGAAAACGCATACAAATGTATCTCCCCTGGACATTAAGAATCTCCCCTGCCATCAAAAAAGCCAGGGGAAATACGCCAGGGGAGATACATTTTCGATCAATATCTAAAATAGCCGTAAAAGTGTTTCTCATACGCAATTCACAACCAAACGTAACAATGTATGCACTATTCATAGTAAATATTGAAGTTTACATTAGTATTTTAACAAATAATTGCTAAATAAAACTTACCAGAGGAAAGACTGCATTCACTCAACACTTCTACACCCAGCGAGAGGCGTGATTGAAATGGCGGTTAAAATGACTTCGCAATCGGCTTATGCGCCTCTTTTTGATAGCTTCACGTTACATCCTATGCACTAAAGGCCACAACTGCCACAAAATAGTAAAACAAAACTGATTTTTAAACAAAAACAAAAAGCCAGGGGACGAGACACAAAATACGGAGGACAAATTTCGGCGTTGATATTATTTATGAAAAATTTGAATTTATGTAATTTGACTTATAAGACAGTGTTCCTAAGTTATTGTTCTGTATAAAATTAACGATGATGAAGTAATTATTTAATTTTAATACATTCATAATAACTGGTTTACAAATAAAGTCGGGTTTGGGACAGCCCAGGGGAGAGACTTTTTTCTTGTATTAGAACTTATTGTGACTAAACTGTGTACATTTCTGTAATAAATTTAAGTGAGCATGTAGAAGACATTTAGTTTTAAGCAATAAATAGGTTAATTAGGTAGTTAGAATAAAAAAAATGTACTTTTTTGCCCTTGCCATCGAAAGTACCTCTTAACTTAGAATGACCCACATAACAAATAACACAATTAATAACATTATGTTATATCCGCAGCCGCTTCCATATCAGCCTGGGGTGGAGCCGGAGTGTGTAGTGCCCAACATAACCGTGGAGATCCCCAACACTCCGATCCCGGACCACTCCACGTACGCTCCATACGAGCCCCCGGCGTATGAGATTGAACATGCTGTAGTGCCACCAGCTATTGTGAGTACTGATTAATATTTTGGTACTGAACATTTAATTATTATTGTGTGTAATCTAAAATTGTTGGTGCTCAAATAAATAAACTAATATTATATTCTGTGGCATAATTATTATGATAATAGAGGTATTAAAGTTCCTAGCTAGATTCTCGGTTATTTACTTTTTTGAGCAAAAGTGTCTATTAAAAATGCATAAGTTGTAACATAAACTTATCTGACTGGATGGAAGGTCACTTTGACAAACAAGAAGTACCATGGTGTTGAATGTATAGAATTTAGCACATCAAACTTAACACGGTGGCATCTTATGTCGTTGTAATAGAAGCTATTTTGCAACAGAAATATGGTGTCTGGTTTGCTGTTGCCTGTACGTATCTTACGCCCGTATTCACAAACATTACTATGAGCTCTCACCGTGCGCGTGGACGTACAGAGTGACACACAAACCAATCACAGAGCTCTATTCAACGCTGTGCTTTCGATTTTCTGCTTCACTTGTAAGCGTCGTTTGTGAATAAAGGCGTTAGTTTCCAATTCTAATAATTTCCAAGGATAAAACTTTATCCTTGTAATTACTTGTATCAATGATTTTGTTTTCTCCTGCAGCCTGCAGCACCATTGGAATCTCCACAGATCGTGCCATCCGATATGCCACCAAATGCATCAAGTAAGTGTAAGTTTTCATCAAAATTTTGAATATTATTAGAATTAAGTTTTCTTTTAGTAGTTTTTTTGCAGTCTAATATTTTATCAGAGCACACGTCCTAGCCTGGCTGGCGAAGTTACTACTTTAATAGTGACTGAGTTTCTTGCGCTGCTTCTTCTCAGCACTGGCCCATTTATTGTCCCGAAGCAGTGGTAGGGTTAATACTGGGACGTGTAAAAGTGCTTTTTAAAAGCCTATTGGCAGAAATAAATGGGTTTTATGAGTTTTTATGGTAATAAAATCCTTTTTTTGGCAATTTTATTTAATAACTCACTCAAAAAAGGAGATTCTCTCAAAATCAAAATCAATCAAAATCAAAAATATTTATTCAGTTTAGGCACTTATGAACGTCAAAATGTATTAAAAAATAAAAAAGAAAAGGTAGCCCTTATGGGGCACTTTACATGTCTTTTGGGCCCTACCAATGCTTTGAGACAAACATATGGTAAGTGCTGAGAAGAAACGCCGGAACAAACTCAGTCACCACTAATTGCCAGGAATTTTCTAACAGTAAGAATAGCCAAATTTAATTATATGTGCAGACTGAACTGACCACGCATCCTTGTCATCAATAGTCTCGAACCTTGTAGTACCCTTTGGACATAAGGGTACTACAAGGTTTTCATGTTTTCTTTAATGTTATACATTATTTTGCGTTAGATGGGGAGATCCACATCATTCCCCGGGAGAGGTTCACGTCGGAGCGTACTCCCGGATCGCAGCGCTTGCCGCAGATACGGGACATCCCGGACAGTTTGGGTGAGTTTTAACAAAACTTGTTTCTAAAAGTTAGTAGTCGTAATAGTGTAGGAAACGTTCTAAAAAGTATATTAACCGATTGAGTCCCAGACGGCATTAATTAATGTCATAACAATTGATTATCTATTGTGTCTAGATTCGCGGAGCTTGAAGGATTAATAACTTACAGCTATGCTTGGTTTCTTTGCGAGATCGAATCAGAAATGAGACCGAATTTAATTTGTTACAGATCGTCATAAATTATAGCCTATATGTTATTCAGGGTTATGTGTGGTGAAGTTTCATCAAAATCCGTTCAGTAGTTTTTGCGTGAAAGAGTAAGGCGGTTATCACACTGCGCCGCGTTCCGCCGCGGAGCGCGTGATTTTCATATAAAGAATCACGCGCGCGGACGCGTTGTCAGTGTGAAGTGCCGCGCGTGTTTTCTCAAACTGAGGTACTTGCATACAGATAGGTACGTAGCAATAAGACAGCGGTTGAACGTAAACTGATTTATTAGCGCCCAGCGGCGTAACTGCGAGCCTAACTACATACGTGCATAACTATACATACCTCAGATCATAGAAGGAAATAGATGTGAAACGGGGGCGTGGCGCGTGTCTCCGCGATATGCCCAGAAACGAACATCGGCCGCGTAGCTAGGTTAGTCGCGATTCAGTCGTACTAAGGAAATGTTCTCCGATATTTTGGATAATGCGTCGTTACGTGCAATAAAACAAGTGAAACGAAGAACTACAGGAACAATGGAGTCATTTACTACATGTAAGTATTGCAAATCCATTGGTATTTTGCTTATAAATAAAAAAAACTAAACATTTTTACGAACGAATTCAGTGCCGTAACAGTTACTGCGATATCGAAATCAGTGGTGATAAAAATTCTAACACACTTGTACATTGACGATTTAGTTAGCAACCACTTTATGTCATGCTCAACTACTGCGCAATGTATTTAATTTCTTCCGATATCCACTGTCGTGTGAAAATACACAGTACGGCCGCATGTGCCGGTCGTAACATAGTGCCGTGCTCGTGTTCTAATGCGGTTTCCTATTATCGATAAATAGAAGTAAATTATAATTTTCTATTTTGTAATTTTAAATAAAATAATGATGTGTTACTTGCGATTATAAAATTTTGCAAAAAAAAAATAAAAACAGTAGAAGTAAGTATTAACTGTCAACTAGGTAATTACAATAAGAGCTAGTTGAAAGCCTAATATAGGCATTATTTTTGATAAACATAATATGCGGTACGCAGATCGCCATAATTAAAAAGTAAATGCTTGATAGTAGTTAATAATAACGTATAATAATAAAAAGGTTTTCATTCATAAGCATTTTGTGAAACCAGTTTCGAGCCTTGTCCCTAGCGATTTAAAGTATCGATATCTTGTCGACTTCATTTTATCTTTGTTCTCTCACTAGCGTTTTCAAAGTGTGCGTCACGTCACGCGGCCATTGATTGGCCATAAGGCACGCCTTCTGGCCAATCACAGCACTTTTAAGCCGGTTGCACATGTTGTCGTAGACTCTCAGTCGCTTTGTTTTTACACAGTTCAATGTGTGTGTGGGAGCTGTGGTGGGGGAAATGTGGGGACACTGGTTCTCGTTGTAGTTACGCGCGACTTCATATCTATTCTCTTTCTATGATCTGAGATACATACATAACACATACAATGATTAAATCTGTCGTCCCGCGTACCGCGGCGGAGCGCGGCGCAGTGTGATAACCGCCTAACAAACATCCAGACATCTATACAAACTTTCGCATTTAAAATATTAGTAGGATTAGAGACCCTATATAGACTTCAGTTTAATACAATAAGTTTAATTGAAAATAACACTTATTTAACGACACTTACCTAACGACCCTGTTGTAAAATATCATAAACAATAACCCAAACCTTTTTTGTCTATGATTCCTTGTATCTGATTTATCTATGAATAAATCCACTCGTCTTCTTGCTTTCAAAGAAGACAGTCGTTTTATTTTTTTAGAGACCCACTTACCTAACGACATTTAGGCAGAATAGTCAACAAATAACACTCTTAGTTATTCTTGTGGCCGTGTGGTGACGGCAGAGTAGAATACATTTGTCACCAACCCCTACTCTTCCCGCGGGTGTCGTAAGAGGCGACTTAGGGACTACACATCAAACAGAGAACGGGCAGCAGCGCTCTCTGACAAACATCAATCTTTTAAACTGCGATCTCCAACCCGCCTGCCAAGCGTGGGGATTATGGCAAAACCCTCCACTATAGTGGAGGAGGCTCATAGTCCAGCAGTGGACTGTAAAGGGCTGTTGATGATGATGATGATGTTATTCTTACCTTACCCGATTGCAGATAAGGTGGTGATACCCCGCGGCGGCCGCGGTCGCACCACGTGGCGCAACCCACAGCTGAGGCCGCAGCACCCTTATCGACGTAACAACATGCACAGGGTAAGATTATAATCTTCTTTTTCTTCTAGAATCGAGTGTGTCTGTGTAATAAAAGCACGACTTGGCTTAACCAGGCCTGTTCATCTCCGCGAGTTTACATCGATAACAAAACACGCACGATGGCCCACCTACAGGATACTATTCGACAAGGCCTCACATACGAGCGAACATTGACACACGCACGCGTATTCTTGTGTATGATGGAAGAAAATAAAGAAAATGGTGTACTGAATACTGTGCAGTATTTAACTGCCTAAATAATAATAAAAACACAGAATGTACTTTTTTAAGTTGCCTCAAGACACTGAGAGGTAAATAAGTAGTTAATATTATTCATGATAATTCATGCTAAATCATGTATTTCCTCCGCCATTTTCCGTAGTTTGGCACCTCACGTCACATCATTTTACCGAAGTCAGCCCTATAGCTTCGNATATTATTCATGATAATTCATGCTAAATCATGTATTTCCTCCGCCATTTTCCGTAGTTTGGCACCTCACGTCACATCATTTTACCGAAGTCAGCCCTATAGCTTCGGCGCAGTGCCGATCACTGACGTTTGTCAACAAAATGGTGCTTGACTCTTGAGACAGGCTAAATTACACCATATTGTTAATGACATTGAGCATAAATACCTTCGCGAAGTAAAACTTCTGTACGTAGTACTTATTATTATTCTGTGGCTTAACCAACAGTTGAAGCCGCGTTTAGGCCGCATCACCCCTAGTCGTAAAAACGTGCACAGGGTAAGCTTACAGTGTGCTCATCATCATCATTGGTGGTAAGACTTGTTCTAAGTCCGCCTAGCTAGCTACCACCAACTTACCTAAAGTCCTATCCTAAAGTTCTGGCAGTTGGAGGTAAGCTCCTACCTCTGAGGTTGGGTATTCTAGGTGAAGTTCGTTTCCTACGTCTAAAAGGTCGTCTGTCCACCTACAGACTTATACTACTTCGTATTCGTCCGGTGTGTGGAGTGGAGCAATGCGCTACTAAAGCTATAGCTACAAATAATAAACTGTGGCAAAATGACTGCACCCAACAGGCGTCACTTCTCATAAAGGTAGTTGGTACAAACAGTAATAGCACAGAATAATAATAAGTACTATGTACAGAAGTTTTGCTTCGCGAAGGTATTTAAAAAAATGTATGCTCAATGTCATTAACAATATGGTGTAATTTAGCCTGTCTCTAAGAGTCAAGCACCATTTTGTTGACAAACGTCAGTGATCGGCACTGCGCCGAAGCTATAGGGCTGACTTCGGTAAAATGATGTGACGTGAGGTGCCAAACTGCGGAAAATGGCAGAGGAAATACATGATTTAGCATGAATTATCATGAATAATATTAACTAACTACTTATTTACCTCTCAGTGTCTTGAGGCAACTTAAAAAAGTACATTCTGTGTTTTTATTATTATTTAGGCAGTTAAATACTGCACAGTATTTAGTACACCATTTTCTTTATTTTCTTCCATCATACACAAGAATACGCGTGCGTGAGTCAATGTTGGCTCGTATGTGAGGCCTTGTCAAATAGTATCCTGTAGGTGGGCCATCGTGCGTGTTTTGTTTTCGATGTAAACCGCGGAGATGAACAGGCCTGGTAATAGCGTTAAAACAATACTGGGAAGTGGACTAAGCGCTTTTTGAAGCATATTTGCAGAACTAAAATGGATTTATTTATTCACAGGGCAACTTTAACCAGCGACCATCGTTCCCCCCTCCACAAATACGCCCCACCCCGCCGCAGGTTCGGCCGGATATCCGGCCCGAAATGCGCCACGAGATGCGACCGGACGTGCTGCCTGAGATTCGTCCGGAAATCCATCAAGTCAGACCTGAAATTCGTCCGGAAGTAATGGATATTCGTATAGACACCCGGCCGGATATAAGACCAGACATGCGTCCGGATATGAGGCCGGATATGCGCCCTGAAGTTCATCCGAATCCGAATATGCGTCCGGATATGCACCCGGATATGAGACCAGACATGCGTCCGGATATGCGGTCTGAAATACATCAGAATATGAGGCCTGAAGGTCGTCCAAATATGCGCCCAGATATGCGTCCGGACTTCCCGCCAGAGATTCGCCCGGACTTTCCGCCAGAAATGCGACCGGAATTACGTCACGATCCGCACATGCCGCCTCAGATGGGTCCCGAAATATCTCCGGAACGCCCACTAATGCCGGATTTTCGTCCGGACATTCGTCCTTTCGGCCCGCGCTTCCAATTTCGCCCGGAAGAGCCGCACTTTCGGCCTAACTTCGAGCCGAGGCCCATGTTCTTCAGACCCAACTTCAATCCGAGGCCTTTCGGGCCTCCAGTGCGCGAAATAATGCCTGGGGCAGGTCATATACCTCAAGTGACGATACGTCAGCACGTGCCGGTGGCTGTGAACAGTGTGAACAAAGTGGACAGTGTGAACAAGTTTGTGCCCAAACGTGAACAGGAGGTGATCATGTTGCCGGTACAACTGCCGCCTCTGTTGCCGCCTGGAGGCTTAGCAGGGAAGAAAGTGCTCATCAACCCGCACTTCAAAGGGAATTTTACACATCCTGTTGAGGGTAAGTTTCTTTGCTTAGTATTTTAACTATCCTAATCATAACACAGCCAGCCTAGGATTCGTGAAGTTATTAAAATATCGTAAATAAACAGGATGTATTGACATAGAGGTGATAGAAGCGAATTTTTGGGGACCTACAGCTATTTTAGTGAGCATGTTCTTATTATTTATTAACTTCTTCATTACAAAGTAATGTCATATCTCAAAATTTTAACTAAAACACTAAGCAAAGAGTAAAATGGTGCTATTATTTCCCAATATACTTTAACGAGTAGGTTTTGTAGTAATAACATTAACAAACCTTTCTGCTTGCCATTCGTGGGTTCAATTCCCGCCTTAGGCAGTTAAATTTTTTCAAGTTGTTTATTTAAAATTTAGTTTAAGAAGCGACTAACCGCTAAGAAATGTTAATTACAACAGTAAAATTTGTTTATTTTTTGAGGATTTTTCCACTAAGATGGTGTATGAATTGTGGTCAAGTGTAAAGGCAACTTTCTGTATGCTCAGTAACCGGGCTGCCAGCGTACATTCCTACGAGGATCCAAAAGTCCCCGCCTCCGAGTCCGACCCTGGAGAGCAAATTCGGTAAATTTGTAGTGTGTAGTTATTGTTGTTCACTACAATTTGCCGTGTGTAGTGTAGTTTTGTTTGCATTGTGTGTTGTAATTTTTGTTTGCTATCGATTGAATGTTTTTCCTTGTATTTAGCACGTTATTTGTTTGTTGATAACTTTCTGACTGTGTTATTGAAGAAACTAATTTTAAATGATTTCCTCACTATAATTACTAATGATTTCCTCTCTTTTATTTTATTTCTATACTAATATTAGAAATGCGAAAATAATTTTTGCCTGTTTGATTTCTGTGTTTAACTATACCTTTGATATTGAGACTGATTAGATCTTAGAGTTAAAAAGGGGGACCAAATCAAATAGGACATATAAATTGTAATATGATCGAAAAATGTTATATTCCCTTTCAGCATGTGTCTATATCAATATTTCATTTCATAGCATTTAGCGTAGTAACAGTTCACAACACGTTATAGTTGCTGAAAAAATACATTTTGCGAAATTCGTGTTGTGAGCGCTCATGAAAATGGCCATACATGTGTTACAGGAAATGTATTAAATCCGTCATTGTATACAATTCCTAGGATTTGTGTATAAGTCCTAAAATCACCCGGAAATGTGTGATGTAAATTATATTAGACACATTTCCTAGGAAATTTACACATTTACTAAACAGCAATCGGAAATGTAATTAAGATTTCTTTTTTTTTTCCGAAACTTAAATGGCGCTCCCGCGCCGCGGCCGCTGTGTATGTTACAAGGTCGCAAGTCTAACCTAACCTAACCGAGACTTTGTTATCCAGCTACAGGAGTACTAAAACCTTCATGTCAATAATAGTTTAATTAAAGATATGTTAAAATTAGGGTTTTCCAATACTTCAGCGTAATATGCGTGATGCCGAAAGAAAGGCATACCAATAGGCAAATATTTTTTTCAGTCAAAATATAATAGTGCGAAAACAACTTTCAGGCTAAACAATAATAGTTGTGAGTTAAAAGTACCTATCGGTCAATGTGGTTTGTCTAAATAAAATTTTAGGCGTACTGAGGGGCACTAAATCACATGACCGTGCTTGTGCCGCTTAGTTTTATACATTTCCTAATACAATATTGGAATTCTATAAAATTCCTAGGAAAAGTATACATGTCCTAGGATATGTGCGTATTAAAAAATCTCTGAAGCAATATTTTATACATTTCCTAAATAGCTTCGGAATTGTATACATTTCCTAGGAATAGTATACAATTCCTAGAATTCATACATTTCCTGTAACACATGCACAAACGAAGTGTAACTGGTGTTAGTATTATGACAGAGAGGTTGTTAGTGGTGTTTCTTGTAGGCTGGGTTTTCAAAAGTGACCGTAACAGAACATGAAAACATGTTACAGTTACCACAACGCGTTGTGAGCTGTCTTCTCGCTCAATGAACATTTTCTATGTTTGAGCTTAACACATACAGGGTGAAAACGATAAATGATCTCACTCGATTATTTCTAAACCATACAAGATATCGTAAAACTATTTACTGATCCTGAAAGTGTTTTTAATATTATGTGGATTTAACAAATGTATGGAAGCTGGAAAAATTTAATTTTCAGATAGATCCAGTTTATTCTGTAACCTATTATTGGTAACATTTGAAAGAGCTTGTGAAGTACTTTCAGGATCAGTAACCAGTTTTTCGATATCTTGTATAGTTTAGAAATAATCGAGTGAGATCACTTATCGTTTCCACCCTGTATACCTTTATATTCTCATGTTATCACTATCCGCAGGCCCAGTGAAAGACATCGACGACGCAGCTGAGCGGTTCATAGCGGAGCAACGCAACGCTCTCGCCCGCGCCGCCAACAGAAAGTTCCAGAGGCGTTCGCCACAGAGGTATACATAAGATTCTTCTGGCTATACATTTTTGCTTTATCAGACTATATTTTTTTGTTGCAAATTGGAAAACTCTTATTACATTTACACATCACCTCATTCCACCAGCCCCCTTCCATAACCGGGGAACCAGACGCAGGTTAGCGTACCATCCCTACATTGTCGACATTCCACCAGCTCGCACTAAGCGTTTCGACGACTCCTTTATAATGCGAACAGCTAGGGACTGGAATTCGTTGCCCGCTGCTGTCTTTCCCGAAAACTATAATCCGGGCCTCTTCAAGGCGAGAGTGAATAGGCCTAGGCACTTACAAGGCAGATATGTACCATCCTAGACTGCATCTCACTTAACACCAGGTGCGATTACGGTCAAATACCTGCCTTGTGTAGCATAAAAAAAAACAAAAGGCTTCAGTGACATGCCGTTGTCTGTACATCAATATTGTTAGTGTTTGCTTCAAATTCATCATTAGTTATTACTAAAAACAATAATGATATTATGATACATACTTGTAGGCCATTTTCATGGCGCTTATAAACGCTTAGAACTTTACAGAGTTTGAAATTATGGGAAAACATTAGGGAAGGCCTAATTGGGCCAGGATGCGCGTCATGATAAAGACTTTAACAACGATATTAGACGACAAATGTATGGATTTATCGCGCAAAATCGATAAAATGGCTTGATAAACTTTTAGTTTATCGTAGCATGCATCCTAGGCCTACAGCGGTAGATGTCCTGTGGCCGATAAGATGATGATAATTATCTAGAAAACTAACTTGTGTTATTGTTTTAGGTTTAAAATAAACGTTAATATTATTATTTCAGGTTTATAGAGAACACAACAATAGAGATAGAAAATGACATGATGGGTGGACCGGCGAGGCGGAGCAGCGATGATGAGCTTTTAAGACGTCAGGAGCAGTTCATCAACGCCAACCGAGCTGGTCTCAGGAGGCGGTGAGTACCTCCACAGAATAATAATAAGTACTACGTACAGAAGTTTTACTTCGCGAAGGTATTTTAAAAAATATATGCTCAATGTCATTAACAATATGGTGTAATTTAGCCTGTCTCAAGAGTCAAGCACCATTTTGTTGACAAACGTCAGTGATCGGCACTGCGCCGAAGCTATAGGGCTGACTTCGGTAAAATGATGTGACGTGAGGTGCCAAACTGCGGAAAATGGCGGAGGAAATACATGATTTAGCATGAACTATCATGAATAATGTGTGTGTAATAATGTACTTGCTTCGGCAGTACATATACTAAAATTGGAATAATAATACTTATTTACCTCTCAGTGTATTGAGGCAACTTAAAAAAATACATTCTGTGTTTTTATTATTATTTAGGCAGTTAAATACTGCATAGTATTTAGTACACCATTTTCTTTATTTTCTTCCATCATACACAAGAATACGCGTGCGTGAGTCAATGTTCGCTCGTATGTGAGGCCTTGTCGAATAGTATCCTGTAGGTGGGCCATCGTGCGTGTTTTGTTTTCGATGTAAACTCGCGGAGATGAACAGGCCTGGTTAAGCTAAACCAACTTAGTTTAGCTCCTTTGTCTGCAACACGCACAAAGGTCATCTGTCTACCAGATGGCAAGAACGCCTACGCTTTCTTCTGAAGCCCGGTCTCTGAGCACGTAGAATTTTGTCCAATGACCCCAAGTTACCCATCCTTATCGCTCGCGCGTAATTATGTTGCTGTCGCGCTCGCACACTCACTGCGGGCGCCCGTCGCACAGTCGCGACAGCAATATAAGGATGGGGGTAGCTTGGGGTCAATGAACAAAATTATACGTGCTCAGCGACCAGACTATAGTCATTACATTAGTAGCAAATCCTAAAATAACATTTATTCAACTAGAATGCGCTCACCATCCCCCGCTCGTCGTTCGCCGTCGCCCGCCCGGCGTTCGCCCGAGCGCTTCGAGCGTCCGGAACGCTCGGACAGGGAGCGTCCGGACAGGGACCGTCCGGACAGGGAGCGCAGACACCGCCCGGACACCGCGCCCGCGCCTCGGACTCATGACGAGGTGAGTTTAAAATCTGAACTAATATTACAAAGAGAAAAGATTTGATTGTTTGTTTGTTTTGAATAAGCTGCGAAGCTATTGGTTCGATTTGATAATAATTTGAGATAGTTTTTCTTGAAATGGAGATGTATTGAAATTAAAATATTTTTTGTGAAAAACGTAGTAAAATTTCAGATTCTTCTTTGTGCCATGTTGGGGACCGTGTGAATGAGACAACAGTTGGTATTAGTCTCTGATATTAATCTGTTTATTAACGCGGACTACACGTATATAATATACTATAATATACGGTATATTACACGTATATAATATACTATAATATACGGTATATTTATACGATATAGATTATAGATAAATGACGTCACAGCATCAGCACTATACGTGATAAATGTGCTGACACTGTGAACGTGATCAAGATAAGATATGAAAAGATTAAGTATTGTGCATACCGGCACATTCTTCTTTGCCTGGCCCATTCCCATTTTATTTAGGGTCGGCTCTTCTTATTATGCGTCTCTTGGCGCTCATGGTAGACATCCTAGATTAACGTACTTTTATTGAGCTGTCAAGATATGACTTATGGAGTCGTCATTAGGTCACTTTAGTGAATTTATTTATTTATTTTATGGAAAACAAATAGCATATTATGTAATAATTGATAAGGCTGTTAAGATCAAAAATGCCTTACATAGTTTTCACTGGAATTGAGTTTTTATATTATTTTAAAGTCAATGAGGGCTATCGTTTTAGCGCTCACCAGTTGGCGCCACTGTAGAGTAAGGTCCTGTCACTTGCTAGTAGCGAAGACAGTGGCACCAACTGGTGAGCGCTAAGTGGTAGGAGGACTATCGCATTTGCACTCATCAAGATGGCTCCACTGTAGAGTAAGGTCCTGTCAATCGCCAGGGGTGCCAACTGTTAAGTATAAAAACGATAGCCCTCATTGAATACTAACTTGATTTTCAGAAACAAATATTACTGTATGAATATGCTATTGCGGTTTCTTTTCAACACTTAATTTAACATGCCATGTTACTATTCAGGAAAGCGAATATCGTCGGCGCGTGCGCGAGCAAGAGAGTTTGCGCGAGCGCGTGCTTCGTGCTAAAGAAGTTCGTCGCCGTAGAAACGCCGCCGCGCTACATAAACAACTGCAGGAGAGGTAAGACTAAAGTGAATATTTACTGTGAAACGTTTCAATTCCAAGGAATTAGGAAGAATTAATTTCCAAAGGTAAACTGGATGAGAATGCCTTATGGCATTAAGTTCGCCTAATGTTAATATTTTTGGCATTGAAGTATAAATCTAAATATATAAAAGGAGAAACTGACTGACTGACTGACAGATCAACGCACAGCCTAAACGGCTAAACGTAGGCACTTGAAATTTGGAAGGGACGTAGCTTAGGTACCGTAGAGGTGCACTAAGAAAGGAATTCCCGAAATTCCCACGGGAACGGGAATTAGCGGGAAAAACGGGATTCACGCGTACGAAGTCGCGGGCGGCCGCTAGTAAATAAATAAATTATGTGACAAAGCGACATGTTGCGACGACAACCTAATAAAATGAAATGACGCACGCATGCGTTTTGTGGCCGGGTCTGTCGCCGCGTTTTGTCGCCCAATGTGCGACTAAGGCCCAGTTTTTTGATTCATAGCTAAAACAACTAATTGTTAAATTTGACAGATGTCAAATGACAAGTGGTTCAATATCAGAGAAAAATGTTTTTCGAACAATGGTTAACTTGACTTTTAGTACATCAGTTTACATTTTGTTAATATTTAACCATTAGTAGCAAAATTTAACAATTAGTTATTTTAACTATGAATCAAAAAACTGGGCCTTAACCTTGTTCAAATTTTGAATGTCACCTGCCCATGTCCGCACATAACGCAAGATACTTGAGCACGAGATGTTTTTATGCAGACCAAGGCAGGTATTTGACCGCAATCGCACCTGTTATTGAGTAAGATGCTATCTAATATGGTACATATCTGCCCTTAAGGGATGCCTATTCACTCTCGCCTTGAAGACAGTAGTAGGCAACGAATTCCAATCCCTAACTATTTGCATTATAAGAGTTATCGAATCGCCTTACCTTAGTTTATTAGATCTTATTTTCCTATAAAACACCTTTAGTCAAATGCTTAACGCGTAGGGAGTGAGGCTGCTAATGTGAACCCTATTCATGAGCAATAACATTAAAATTGATCTACATCGCTCAAACTTTAAAAATTTCGTCTAAACAATAAACTCTTTCCAACAGAGAGCGCGAACGCCAAGGTCTAGACAAAGACAAGGACAACCACAAAGAATCCAAGCCGGAGCCACCTAGCGTCCCAGACAGGCCCGCCGAGCCGGACAGCCAGCCGGACACCACGCGCAAGTCGCCGGACAAGCCCGCGCCCAAGTCGGACAAGGTCGAGAAAGTCAGGGAGCGGTCGCCGGTTAAAGATGACAGTGCGGAAGTTAATTCCACTTGTGGTAAGTTAAATCACTGTAAATCCTACTAAACTTATAAATGCGAAAGTAACTCTGTCTGTCTGTCTGTCCTGCTTTCACGCCTAAACCACTGAACCGATTTTGATGAAATTCGGCATAGAGGTTTGAGTCCCGGGAAAGGACAGGATATTTTTATCCCGGTTTTTGAAACAGGGATGCACGCGATAAAGTTTTTTTGTGACAGACAAAATTCAACTTTCGACTTCGAATCGTTTGCGTATGCGAATCGCCATCAAAAGATTTAGTATGAAACCTCCAACAGCGCCCTTGTGAACGTATCGCAAAGTTAACTTAGTATGAGAAATGGTTGGACGAAACTTATTTTGAGAATCAAAATTGTCACGTTATCGTATAATTCGAAGGTTGAGTATCGAATTTTGTCGAATACGCAAACGATTCGAAGACGAAAGTTGTTCATGCTAGACGTACTGGCTTATTTATTGTCTCGAAGCAGTGGTAGGGTTATTGCAGGGACGTGTTTTTACACGTGCTTTTCAAGAGTCTACTTGCATAAATAACGGATTACTAATGTTTGGCCAAAAAACGTTTCCCAAATTATTACATCGCAAACAACGTTTCGCAAATTTTCATTTGGCAAATTCTCATTTGGCAATCAACTTCTTGCAAACTTTTAATTCGCAAATGTTATTTTTGGCATATTATTGTTTAGCAAATTATTGTTTGGCAAAGTATGGTTTGCCAAATGTTTCATTAGGCAAAAATATTTCACGATAAACTATATACAAAATAATTTGATTGGTGCATAGAATGGAATACAAATTAGCTTGAAACTTTGGCGATAAGTTGTTTGCGATGTGAAATTTGGCGAAAAGTAATTTGGCCAAACGGAAGGATACCATAAATAACATCTTTTATTAATTTTACAGAGAACTTAACCCCTCCGCGGCCGCCGTCCCCAGAGCGAGCCTTAACCCCTCCGCTGCCGGAGCCAAAGAAAGACAACAAGTACGACAGCGATGATGACCTCGACCTCATCCTGGGAGACATCGACGGGATACTGTCGGACGACGAGGACACCGGCCGGTTCAAGGACAAGGACAAGCCTGCCAAGTACGTTACTATTATTTTTATTTAAAAAATGTGGGACGTCCACCCACAAGGTGGAACGACGACCTAATAAAAGTAGCAGGAAGATTTAGATCTTAGCCTTGGGGACATCGATGGAATACTGTCGGACGACGAGGACACCGGCCGGTTCAAGGACAAGGACAAGCCTGCTAAGTACGTTACTATAATTTTTATTTAAAAAATGTGGGACGTCCACCCACAAGGTGGACCGACGACCTAATAAAAGTAGCAGGAAGATTTAGATCTCATCTCCTGGGAGACATCGACGGGATACTGTCGGACGACGAGGTCACCGGCCGGTTCAAGTACAAGGACAAGCCTGCTAAGTACGTTACTATAATTTTTATTTAAAAAATGTGGGACGTCCACCCATAAGGTGGACCGACGACCTAATAAAAGTAGGTAGCAAGAAAATTTAGATCTCATCCTCGGGGTCATCGACGGGATACTGTCGGACGACGAGGACACCGGCCGGTTCAAGGATAAGGACAAGCCTGCTAAGTACGTTACCTACTATCATTTTTATTTCAATAATGTGGGTCATCCACCCACAAGGTGGACCGACGACCTAATAAAAGTAGGTAGCAGGAAAATTTAGATCTCATCCTCGGGGACACTGTCGGACGACGAGGACACCGGCCGGTTCAAGGACAAGGACAAGCCTACTAAGTAAGCTTTTTAATTTAGATTTTATTTATGTTTGGCTGAACGTATTAATTTTAGGAACTCCTGGATCGCATTGGAAAATTAGTTTTATGTTGGATAGGAAATGGACTGGATAAAGTTAAAGGGCTTTCATTACATCACGCTATGACCAATCGGATATCGCATCAATGAAAATTGTTGCAAAAACAGGAAAAATAAATATTCTAATGATCCTCGCGTGTACAAAGTCGAAGCGCAGCTATACTAATTAAATACGTATCATAAAGCGCCATGTGTTGCTAAATGTACGTCTTGTCTGTCCTCTAGGTCTAGGATGCGATAGTCTTGTTGCGTCATTTTGTCGATTTTATACGATAAGCATTTGTCATCGATAAGATTTTGTCGCGGCGCGCATCTTAATCCGGCTAAGTAACTGTACATTTACTACAACGGCACACCTGACTACACATTTCGACATCCTATGGTCATATTCCATTGTGGCGGAACCACACAACAATAATAATAATAAATAATAAATATCCTTGGACATTTTACACTGCGCTTCTAGTCCCAAACTAAGCAAAGCTTGTACTATGGGTACTAGACAACGGATATAAACATACTTATATACTTTTTTTTTTTGTAAATTCATACTTATTATACATAGAAAACACCCAGTCCAATACAAACAAATATGTTCATGCACACAAATGTTTGTACTGTGCGGGAATCGAACCCGCTACCTCCGGAATAGTAGTCAGTTTCGAACCACTACACCAAACGTCCGTATTGTAGTGCTAATAAGGCTCATTTTCCCTCAGAGCCGAGCCCGCCAAGCCAGCCGTGGATTTGCGCGCCCGCATCGGCGCCGGCGCATCGGTTCCTGCGCGGCGGCAGAAGATTGTCTTCCATGAGAAGAAGAAGGGTGAGTACTGACCCGTGACGTCACTACACTGACACCAAGGGTATACAGCAGGGATTGCGAACCAATGGCACGCGCCACAATATTTAGGGCACGCCCACCTATCGCAAAATTCACTATAAAATAATGTGTTTTATATAAGGGCTATCGTATTTGCCCTCATCAGTTAGTACCACTGTTGAGTGAGGTCCTGTCACTCGCCAGTGGCACCACTTGTACTATACGGTATAGTATCAAATATCACCTAATGCTATCAATGAGGGGTATAGTCTATACCCCTCATTGATAGCATTAGGTGATATTTGATGGCACGTCTAAGACTTTATCAAACATTTTTTCGGAAAAGTGGCACGTTGATACATAAAGGTTCGCCATCCCTGGTATACAGGCTGGAAACGATTTATGTATTTATTAATGCAAAACACTTGTAAATAACACAACTTATCGTCGCATCACATCTCACTCGATTATTTCTAAACTATAAGAACTGGTTACTGTAACCTCATTCACGTAACAAAACTTCAACGACAACAAATCCCTGAATGCGATCCTATCAAATAAACGTTCTATCGAAATGACCCTTGTGAATACGGATTTAGAACTGTTTTTCAATGGGACGACTTCTGAACGTCAGCGAGTCTTGACTGTCCAAATACGTGAATTAGGCCACTGATCCTGAAAATGCTTCACGAGCTCTATCAAACGGTATCAAATAATAGGTTACGGAATAAACTGGATCTATCCGAAAATTCAATGTTTCCAGCTTCCATACATAACTTAAAAATACATGAATCTTTACAATTGTACCATTTTTACTCATCTTCATTAATCATCTAGGTATTTAAATAGCTCAATAAAGCATTAAAATAAACCAACATAAATGTTAATTTACAGAAAAATCTCCTCCACGCCGAGCAGTCGTCACTAGCTCGACAAAAGCCGACAACTCAGAAAGTGACAAAAAAAGCAAACAGGTAAATATTATGTTTTGAATTCTTTAGCAAATAAATAATTTAAAGACAGTGAAGCCATTATAACAGATACGAGTACCTGTACATACTCGTGCGGCTAATCAGAGCGGCAGAGAATGCCACCAGGCATTCAATCCGTCACTGTACAGTTTTATGTGCAAAAGTATAAATAAATAATCACCAAAAGTCTTAATTCTCACTAAATTGCTATTTTTTCCCTCGAACATTAATCAAATCGTACAATACATTGTATTTATTTTTTCAACGTTTAATTTCTTGCAGGTGAAACCCAAACCTGACGCGAGTACAAATAAATCCAGGCAGAGGATAACTTTTGACAGTAAAGAGGTAAATTCATATCATATTTTTCACTATCATCCATCATATCGAGGTTCTTAAGTTATCTATGAAATGTAAACAAATTGAACACCATAATAGTTTTGGCTGTAGAACCGCCTCTGTGGTCTAATAAGACCAGCCAACCTAAACATAGAGATCCCGGGTTTGATTCCCAGTGGGGGCAAAATTTTCTATTCTTTTTCATTATCATCATCATCATCAATTCAGCCATAGGACGTCCACTGCTGAACATAGGCCTCCTCCAATGATTTCTACAATGGCCGGTTGGTGGCGGCCTGCGTCCACCGCCTTCCCGCTTCCTTTATGAGGTCGTCGGTCCACCTTGTGGGTGGACGTCCTACGCGGCGCTTTCCGGTACGTGGACTCCACTGCAGAACCTTGCTGCCCCATCGACCGTCAGTTCTGCGTACTATATTATTATGCCCTGCCCATTGCTCTTTTGTTTACCGTTAAACAGAATAATAATAAGTACTACGTACAGAAGTTTTACTTCGCGAAGGTATTTAAAAAAATGTATGCTCAATGTCATTAAAATATGGTGTAATTTAGCCTGTCTCAAGAGTCAAGCACCATTTTGTTGACAAACGTCAGTGATCGGCACTGCGCCGAAGCTATAGGGCTGACTTCGGTAAAATGATGTGACGTGAGGTGCCAAACTGCGGAAAATGGCGGAGGAAATACATGATTTAGCATGAATTATCATGAATAATATTAACTACTTATTTACCTCTCAGTGTCTTGAGGCAACTTAAAAAAGTACATTCTGTGTTTTTATTATTATTTAGGCAGTTAAATACTGCACAGTATTGAGTACACCATTTTCTTTATTTTCTTCCATCATACACAAGAATACGCGTGCGTGAGTCAATGTTCGCTCGTATGTGAGGCCTTGTCGAATAGTATCCTGTAGGTGGGCCATCGTGCGTGTTTTGTTTTCGATGTAAACTCGCGGAGATGAACCGGCCTGACCGTTACCACAATTTTACCAAAGTAAAATCTTACCCAGTGCACTTTCCTCAGGATAAAGAAAAAGAAAAGGACGACGACAAAAAACAATCGTTCCCCAACCGGCGGGTGATTCTCCAGCGCAAAACGCAACCAACCAAAGACTCCAAATCGGTTTTCTCCCGGATCGACACCAAAACGGATCCGACCAAGCCCCACCCGGGGATATTCAGCCGCGCCGTCCGGACCGCCATCGGATCGGACACGCGGATCGTTATTAAGAAACACGAGGAGCCTCACGTCGAGTTTGAGTCGGATTCTGACTTGGATGAGGACAAATTGCTTGATGAGGAGGTCGGGAATGTCGCTGACGTCACCAACCTGCCTCACGGTATGACGGATACCAGGCTGAAGACCTTAGCTGGGAACGATGTGCAGGTAACGATTGTAGGGTTAGCTTGGACAGCGGTTTGCGCTTCGATTTGGATTTGTGCAAAAATAATTGAATTGATGAATTATTTTGAAGATTCTATATTGTGCAATTGTAATTTAAATTACGTCGCAAAAGTTTTTCTAGTCAACTTTTTGTAATTTGTGCAATACAAATTGCTAAATAATCTTTAAAAAAATGGAGGATGGCAAGGCTAATGCGTTGGCCAAGGTAAATACCAACCTTTACCTTGATTGTCAGTTTGTGGGCGCTTGGTCCCTACGAGTTTATTATATTAGACTGATTAATTTATAATTTATTTATTAATTACTTCTTAGATGATGTACAGATGATGATGAGAAGTCGTCAAATATTTACCATTTGAAATGTGATGGTCTCATGTCAATTTAGGAACCTTCATGAAAGTCATGAATCTACTTTAACAGCACATCTTCAGAGAGGTCGTCGGTCCATCGAGCAGTGGTACTACTTACACTATGTTTGGCAAGACTTGCTCTCAATTTGAGGACCCGTTTCTTTATTTCACCAGTCTTGTGACAGATATGACCAACTCGAAATATACAATTTTTGGGTTAATTTCAAAGCATAACTACTAGACTTTTTTAAAACAAGATCTAGTGAAATTTATATAATTTAGCAGAAAATTGAATAATAATTTCATTTGTTCACTAAAACAGCCATATTTCGAAGCGCAAACCGCATATTACCGTACTACTAAAACTTCTAAAAAAAGTGATATTTGATACTGTGATATTTCATGTGATATATTTATTTATGTATTTGTACATACTTTATATGCTTGAATATTTAGTATTAAGTGTGTTTACCGTAAGTTTAAATTTCAGATTTTTATTCAATCAGGAGATGATGCAAAAACAATGTATTGTAATTTTTTATTTTCCTAGCTTTGATTTATCATAGTATACCTATTAAATAAAATTATTGTCATTATCTTCCTAACTACAAACTACGACTAATAACTATGTAATTGATTGTTGCGATGCCCTTTTGGCTTTTAAAACCCTTTCTTACTAACACGAAACAATAAAAACTACAATGCACCTGGGTGTTCATTGACTGAAGTTTCTATTCGGTCAATTTCTGATCGAATAAATTCAATACTCAATATGTTTATTGCTTCCTTAATAGTACATTTAGGTGTTACATAATTTGATAATAATTTATAATTTGATAAGCATTTTCATTTAATTGTATTTTGTAAAATTACGATTTGAGTATCAAGTAGTGACATGATTTTTTGATGTAGTTTTTGCATCATCTCCTTTCAGTTGAATATTTCTTGATCATTTATTTGTTTACATTGTTTCCCACTATGTAAGTTTTGACATTTATTTTAAGATGCAAAGCATTCCTTAAATAAAAAAAATAAAAAATTATGACAATTGGCACGAATATTTAAGTCTCAAGAGAGATTGTGATAAAAAATAATAATTAGTAACGACATAGAAGCCAAAAATAAAGTGAAATTGGCAAAATGGCCATTGTTTCTTCTGCCAGTATTATTTTTTGTAAAACAAATGAAATGGAATACAATATTAATTTTTAAGACAACACATTGTTGATTTTAGCCGAATTTTGGAATAATATAACAAATAATTATACATATTTCGGCATGCCTTATTTATATTGTCTTTTTTGTATTATCAAACGATATAATATCTCATTTATTGTATAGTATTTTATATGATAGATCTCAGTATAATTTGACCAATGTGATATTTACACCGCAACGGTGCAGCAGTGAACCAACTTTAAAATAATGTTTTTTGCATTTATTGTATTTGATTATACATTTCAGCATGGTATTATTCTTATTTTTAAAACCCATGCAATTTCAATAATGTCTTAAATGTGTCTAGTTTTAATGTGTTATAAAATTTATCAAATATGAATATATGTGATTATGCTTATTTTCATGTTGAGATTGTATGAAAGGATGTTGTGTGGATGAGAAAAGTGTTGGGTTATAAATGTCTATGTGGTTGCTCTGCGATAATTTTTGTCCAAATATGTAAATTATGTAATGTATTTTTTTGTTAAGAATTTGTGTAACTTGACATTTTTCTTGTCTATACACTTGTATGTCACCAATGTGGAAACCATTATGAGATTTTTTTTAATTAAAAATACACTTCGACACGTGTAAGCAAAATGGTGTAACTCAAAATATTTTATTTTTGTATCTAGTCAATATTTACTAACACTAACATTAGCTTTAAACGCGCTAGCTGATAAGTTAAACGGATTCGGAGATTGTCACAACACGGATTGATGTTCCAGAGCTTAAGTTTGGACAAGGAAGAGCGCCGCGCGAAAATCACCTTTAAGACCACCGTCGCGGCGGAAACCTTCAAAAAGAAATTCAACAACAAAATGGTAGCGGCCAGCAGACTCACCGTTTCTTTGCGTTGAAATAAAACAACAGGTTTTAAGATAATTACGTAGAATAGGTATATTATTAAATATAAACTTTTCTCTTTTATATTTAGAGTTCTGTTAGTCGTAAGCTATAAAGGTCCTCCTTGAGTTATATTTGGGATACTTATAGCTTGTTTTATTTTTGTTTCAAATCATAAATGGCCAGATTTGTAAGATTGGACAGAAAAGCTGACGAATTTCAGTTGCAAATGTATTGATTGGGTTCTACTAACAAGTAGCAAACAATGATTTTTGAAAAGTCCAATCATATAATATTATAGTCTATTGTTTAATTGTAAGTCGGTAAAATTGTGTTTAGAAAATAAGAATTTTCTTTTTCGCTTTGTTCCAAAGTGTAACACGTTCTGAAATAATTACTTGTGAAGTTATTATTTTGTTTAAATGGTATATGAAGAAATAATTTTGTCCAATTTATAGCAGCGCTATAAATCTTTGTTAACTAACTTTCATTTTGTCGCCATACTTTTATACTTTTTGCTGTGTTTAATGTTTTACATTACAATGAAATAAATTTCATGTGTAAGCTTGTTTTAAGGGTGATTCGAATAATTGTTTTCTCCCTATATTTTTTAGATTGTGGTAGAGAAATACATAGTTGTGTCTACCTACAGATAAACTTTTATTCTGTTTTATGTAAATTTACTTTTATTGTGCTTCTTATAACAGTTGTGGTAACCAGTGTATATGATTGGGTGTATTTATTAAATTCGATAAAAAACAAAGATTTTCCAGTTGGAACAATATGGCATAATAATGACAAGATATTTATTTAAGTTAACATTACAGAAAATTCTCTCATTTTCTTTAGAAAAGAAATAAAATTCGGTAGAAATTTATGGATTCAACGAAGATACTTTTTATTGTGTATTTATTTAAGTTTTTACTGTGAGTATGAACGCAGTTTATTTTGTCCTTTGATAGGCTGTAATTTAGGGATATTTCTTGTCACTGTCGCTCATGCCTGTACCTCACATTGTGCGATAGGGATAGAGATATCCGAATGTTAATAGATGAGTCAGTAGCTTTGTTTTAAACAAATGTATAACATGTATAACATATTTTGTACAACCATATAAAATATCAGATTATGTTTGCTAGTAAGAATGTTTTATATATTATTTAGTAAACCTTTCATAGCGTAGCCAAAAATATTCTTTCTATATTAGATGAAGCTTCAATATGTCTTCTAATAACTAGATAAAGTTATTTGAGTAGTGTATGCTTGATTTCTTATCATATTTAAACAACACGACTTGCCTAGATGTTATATTTTGTCTACACTAACAGAGTGAATGAATGCCAATCAAATTTGTATTTACTCATTCAAATCACATATTTCATTATGCAAATACCTCTAGACAATATAACGCTATCGATTTTGATTCGATTAAATTGACACGTATGCATCGCTCATAGTAATGTATAAGAATTTTTAAGTAGTATATTATAGCAATTTTTCATACTGTTTCCATTGGATATGTAACCCATTGTATAGCGCATAAGTAATATTGCTTCAAATATGTTTTCCAAAAGCAATATGAGCACTTATCCAGTGTTGAATATTTAAAGCATTTTATTAGAGAAAAAAGCATTGGAAATTTTAGTTCGACGAATTTAATATGTTATATCTAAAATCACCAAACATGCAAGCTTGATATAGCGTAAATGTTTTAATATTTTAAGTAGGTAGGAGGTTTAGTTAAATATTAGATTAGGTTAGTTTTATTTGTTATTTTTAATGTAATAAACACTATCTTTGAAGAGCATTTTTTTTATGTTGTATACTTGCACATCAAGCGTAACAGTTGAAATAGTAAAGTCGCTCTTATGCCGTCAGAAATAAGGTCGATATCTAGATCAATATGTTATGTCTGGTGCTTTGTATATTTGAGTGATATCTATGTATCAAAAATAACAGTGAAATGGGAATGTTGACAAGATTTGCTTAAAAATAGTTTTAAAGTGTGAACTATTGTTGTTTCGCTAAATATTGAGAAGTATATTTCTTAAGAAAACTTTGAATTTATCAAAGTACATATTTTGCATTTAAATTATATACTTTCACCCTGTTTTGTTCAGTTTTAAAGATATAATTTGTAACTAGAAAAACGGGCTTTGTTACAAGAAACTTGAGTAGTTTTAAATATGTGTAATATAGTTAATAATTTTAATTACACTATGAATTTTGGCTACCCATTATGAAGTAAGGTACAGAGTTTATTTTACTGTATGTCTTATTCTTGTCATTGTCATCTGTTCTTCTGATTACTTTGAACTTTGTGTGTTTAGCATAAGGTTTTAATTTAATTGGGCCGTTAAAGGTAGATTGACATGCTAGATATCTGTATCTGCCCTAAAATATACGATACTACTTTGGAAATGATGCTAATGATTCACTAACGTAGGTCTTGTAGAGCGATGACGTAGTCTTTGTTAGAAGTGTTGGGTAGTTACGAAATATTTTTTATACTTCAAAGTATCTACTAAATAATAAGATAACTTGTGTTCTTGTAGAATATAGTTTTCTTTGAAATTCAGTTCATCAATACTGAAATAAAGTTAAGTTTCTCACTTTTTAATAAATTTTTAAATAAATCAATAACAATATTACTATTGAAACAAGGTCCTGGTAAAGAATGAGCCAGGCAATTATTAAATTTTTCGATAATTTGAGAACTCGAAATATCCCAAGAAAGATTTTTTTTGTACTTGCAACATTCAAACCACATAATTTTATACTGAAATTGGCATATTGTTCGAACGACAGAGACAACGCTCTACAAAACCTAAACAAGGCGAACATTAGCCGTCTCTTTCTAAAGTAGTTTCGTGCTATTTTTGGGCTGGTACTGCGAATGAGGGTGCCCATTGCGATCACCAGTTGGCGCTACTAGCAAGTAAGCTCCTGGCACTTGCTTGAGGCTAAGACAGTGGCGCCAAATGGTGGCCGCTGATAAGAATGTCGCATTTGCAAACCATGTTGGCGCCACTGTAGAATTAAGTTCTGTCACTTGCTTGTGGCTAAGACTGTGGTGCTAACTAGTGAGCGATGAAGCGGAAGGACTCGCAACCTGTCACTTGCTTGTTGCTAAAAGATAGTGGCGCCAACTGGTGACCGCTGATAGGACTATCGCATTTTCAAACCATGTTGGCGCCACAGTCCAATTAAGTTCTGTCACTTGATTGTGGCTAGGACAGTGGCGTCAACTGGTGACCGTTAGTAGGATTAGCGCATTTGCAAACCAAAGGTGGAATTGTGTAAAGCAATCGTAATCATTTGAAAGTTCATAACGTACGATGAAGTCCGTTAAACAAAGCGTTTGACAGAATAATCGTACGTTATGAACTGTCAAATGATAACGATTGCTTTACACAATTCCATCTCAGGTCGGCGCCACTGTCACTTAGGGCCTGTCCAGAAGGGCGAATTCTACGCGCGTTGGCGAGATACTAGGAGCAAATACATTGCGTCCACAAGACGCGCGAGTTGAAAATTCGCGCGTAAATCTCGTCATAAAATACGCTCGTGTTCGTGCGTAGGATTCGCGGCGAATTCGCCCATGGACAGGCCCTTACTCAACTGTGGCGGTAACTGGTAAGCGCAATGTGAACCCTCGTGTTTGATTTGTAGGTGTTTGGCTAAACAGCACCCACGAGTGACAACATGTTAACACGTAGATATAATCCATGTTCCTCACTTTCTGTTAGAAATAAAAAATGTCTTTATATTTGACTGTTGGACTTTTAATTGTGTGCAAATCCTGAAAACGTGATATTTTGTATAGATCTCAAATAAATAGAGTTGGAGGCGTTAACTAAATTGTGTTTCAATTTATTTTGTAATATAGATAGTTATTGTACCCTTATTATGTAATATGTCGATCGTAAGCTTACACGTTATTATTGCAATCAAATAGTTTTGACAACCATTTTGTAGAAAATAACGCGTACGTTTACATAATCGACGGTAGTTTTAAGTTTTTACACGATTTTTTTCATACCTTTTACAATGTTTTGAAGACTATGGAAAAGATCAATGATTTCTGATGGTGTTACCATACTCAAAATATACAATATTTTACGTATGGCAACTTTATAAGACTGAAAATAAATAAAAAGATATTTTTACCGTAACTATATTTTTATTTCTTTGGTCCACTTACCTAACTTTTTCAATACCCTTGTTAAAAATAACACTATGGCAAGATTTTCTTGAGCCCATACAACCGTTGTTAAAAGATTCTCTTGAGCACAAATACCAATAAGTCAACAAGATTAAATAATCATTTTTATACACAACACAAACACACGTTTCTCTAAGAAACTACATAAAAAAGTCGAATAAATAGTCAATAAATAGATTTAAAATAAATAAATTGGAAAATAATGTGGTATTCCAACCCCTGTAGACTTTTCATTGATTAATTAACCCTTTTAATAAAAATTTTTGAAATAAAACCTGACTGAAAATATTACAATAGTAATGTAAGCCAATTAAATATACTGTTTAGCGCCATCTATCTACACAATAAGTAACTATTTGTAAGGCGCCATCTATGGTTCTATGAACACATACATCGGAACAAGCTAGTTCATACATTTAACCATAGATGGCGCTACGTGTCTACGTTACTATAGCGTATTATCGTGGACACGTAGCGCCATCTATGGTTGCTGGTTCAGTTCGGTCCAAAAACACTTGCACTGGAACCGCCTATGCTTGTGAGCAATACACAATGAGTTTTCTACCCAACAAATAGTTATAGAGCGCTAACCAGTGCCAGGGAGCGGCAAGGAAGGGCAGAACATATAAATCCGACAGCAATCTCGAAAAACATAACCCTCCTTCTGGCGAAGTTGGGTAAAAACACCTTCCAGTGCCGCTTCCATGGCATACGCCAGGCACTTACTGAGTCAGCGCTAGACTTAAAGCAACTACTATGAATACATTAAGCTTATGTCCTAAGTCGCTTTGTATTTTCAATAATTACTGTTCTAACGTTTCCTTTGTTAGTCATTAAGTAGGTGGTTACAAATACGTCTTATGACAAGTTCCATAGACACTACCAAATATGGCCGAGTTCAACCTAAAACACGTAAAAAAACAAAAACGGCTATCGCAGTAGGACTATCAACTGGTAAGCGCTGAAGCGGCTATCACTACGCACTCACAAGATGGCGCCATTGTAGTACACTGTCACTCGCACGCACTTACGACAAACGCATTCGATATCGAATATATGATGATTTTAATTTCTTGAAAGTTTCCGCTAGGGGCGCTGTACAATCTGTCATACATTTAATGTCACTTTTTTACGCAGTCGACATCGAATGCGTTTGAAGTAAACTCACACTACGCCCCCTGTCATTCGCTACTGCCTACTGTTAAGTACAAAAACGGATAGCCTTCATAGTAACCTCACTGGTCTCGTTAAATAGTAGAATTACAGTCTATTAAATATACAGAAAAAGCCACCGTAAAAGTTAAACTTACGTTATACCTTAAAATCTGATTTTTATGGATAATATTTGGGCAATAATTAGAAGTATTTTCCCCAACATCCAGACAGTTTTGACAGTTCCAACTCCTTGCCAGACAGTTTTTTTAGGGTAGCTCCCAAAGCCACGATGACCCAAACTTCATGATTCACTATTCTATCCTATATTGGGAGCATACGCTGACAAACTTTCAGCTTTTATAAAATGACGTAGGCCTGGCGTTCAATAGCTCTTACTCTACAGGGTGTTAGGTAAATGGGTATATGAGCCGACACTAGCCCATGTTAACATGGTCATATAAATGGTATGGTGAAGACTGAAGTCAGAAATTTGATATCATGGTTTGAATTTTTTTAATTTTCATACAAAATAAATTTTATAAAATCCGATTTGTATAAAAATTAAAATAATTAAAACGATGATATCAAATTTCTAACTTCACCATACCATTTATATGCCCATGTTAGCATGGGCTAGTGTCGGCTCATATACCCATTTACCAAACACCCTGTATAGTCAAATATGGTCCAATTTAAAATACGTAATCGCTTCTAATAGTGAGCACACTGGCCACGTTGAAATACTTGGGGGCCGCTTCCAATAGACGCCTGTATTCGGCCGTGAAGGCCTGAGGGTGTTGGATGAGGTGGGCTTGGTCGCAGAAGTCCAGCGCTGGGCCTGACTGAAGGGATGTGGGCACCTGGAATAGTGGACAATATTTGGTTATTACTTTTCTTAGTTTGAAACACTATTTTAATAGCTCATCCTCGTTGTGTATAAAAAAAAAAAAAAAAAAAAAAACTAAATTCTTTCTACTAAGTTTTATTACATTTTTGATAGAAAGACCGACATACTTATCATTATCGTTGTAATTTGGCCTTTAAACTCAATGACGTTACAAATTATAGGCTATTATGATGAATAAACAATAATAATGCAGTTTCATCAAAATCGGTTCAGTAGTTTTTGCGTGAAAGAATAAAAAAAACTTTCCATCCTCACAAACTCACATTTACAATATTAGTAACTGTGAGGATGATAGATGATTTGTTATTCTTTCACGCAACAGAACTGAGCGGTTTTTGATGAAGCTTAACGGTATTCTTACTTATTATTAGAATAACAATTTATTTATTTTAGGAATTACAAACAAATGTGTTACAGAAATTAACTTATCTACTAGACTTATGTATTATTTATGTGGTAACACATCCCACTACGTAATCCACATGTTGATATAATATGAAACCATGTAATTTAGAGCGAGGCAATTACAATTAAAGTAGGCTAGGTACCTTATAAACGCGGTGTAGCTCAACACCAAGAAGTAATTAATATTATGTTCAGACTTTTAATTATTAATTTTGTTCTGTTTTTTTTTTCATACAGGCATTCAACAACAGGCTATTGTCTAGAACGATATTACAGCGACGCCGCGGGCAGAAAATAGTTTATAAAATTAGAAGGACGCAAGATTCTTCTGTTGACGACAGATATCATAATCATTTCAGCCATAGGACGTCCACTGCTGAACATAGACCTCCTCCAATGCTTTCCATGTTGATCGATTGGTAGAAGCCTGCGGCCTTTATGATGTCGTCGGTCCACCTTGTAGGTAGCGGCCTCCACTCCAGAACCTTGCTGCCCCATCGGCCGTCAGTTCTGCGAACTATGTGCCCTGCCCACTGCCACTTCAGCTTGCTAATATGTCAGCGACTTTAGTTCGTTTACTTCTTATTTCGATTTCGAGACGAAAGACATACTCACATTCAATACCAGAGTAAATTCGAACATCGCGAACGTCTGGCTATACGTCGCCACCGAGTGCATAACTATGTATACAGGGCGGCCATCTTGTATGAAGGCGGGCTCCACGGGAGACGAAAACGACCAGCTCGATATAGATATGTTCGCGCGAGGCCACAGGATTATCACGTTATGGGGTGCCACTGGGGATAGAAATATAATGTTAGTAAATAAATTAATATTAATTTAATTTCGTGAATAAACCTCTGGGTACTTCCAGTAATATTTCTATGGACAACAAAATCACGTTAACCCAAGCAACGCGGCCCATGGGTCATAGATCTAATTTCATGATTAAACCACTGAATTCTTCCAGTAATATTTCTATGGACAACAAAATCACGTTAACCCAAGCAATCATAGATTACAAAATAAATCTGTGTAAATTCAAAAAATGCTCGAATTTTTATTTCTTTGTATTAGAGCACATATTAATAGGTTCCACTGTATGTAAGGTGCTATTGAGGCTCTAAGTATGAACAGCTTAACCTGTGATAAATGAGAAGTAGAAATATTTATGAATATTCTTGTTATTGGTACTCCATGATAAATCAAACACGATGTGACGTAACCAAGTCGACCCGTTCTCGACGTCGACGTACTGATTCTCAAAATAAGTTTCATGCAACCATTTCTCATATACTAAGTTCACTTTACGACACGTTCACAAGGGCGCTGTTGTAGTTTTCGTACTAAATCTTTTGATGACGATTCGAATATGCAAACAATTCGAACTCGAAAGTTTTTCATGCTAGCCGAACTGTTCTGACACACGCTAGTGGCTAAGACAGTGGCACCATCTGGTGAGCGTTGAATAGATAAAACTATCGCATTTGTATAACTCGTAAAAGCTTACCTTTCATACTTATGGTATTTTTTATTCAGTTCACTAGTCCAGCAGTCGGCACCATTACAATAACAACTTACCAGTCAATAATTCTAATAATAATACCAGCAGTAACCCCAATATTTTGCTGTTAAAAAACTCCTGTCAGCTCATCTGAAATAGAGCTAACTATAGTTTTGCTATAAAATGGAGTTCGTTCGTTCGTTTCAGCCGAAAGACGTCTACTGCTGGACAAAGGCCTCCCCCAATTATTTCCACAAAGACCGGTCCTGCGCCGCTCGCATCCAGGTACCTCCCGCGACCTTCACCAGATCGTCGGTCCACCTAGTGGGAGGCCTGCCCACGCTACGTCTTCCAGCAGCTGCAGCTTCTTAAAATGGAGTTACTGCTAATATTACTAGCACGGCAAAATACATTTACAATAACAACTCACCAGACAATAATACCTTTACAGTCACTATCCCAGCAGTGGGCACTGACCTGTGAGCACAAAGTTATACGTGCACAGTTCCCCGGCGCACGTCTTGTTGGCGAGAGCCGCGTCGGGCGCGGGCGAAAACGCTGCGGGCGCGCCCGTATACATGAACAGGCCTTGCGAGCTGGTAGAGAATGATTGTATTATAAATAATGCTGCTTATTTTCAATTTAGCTAAAGTTTTAAAATTTTAAAGGTCCTACCATACTTTTTATAAGCACGATAGCCGTACGGTGAAGGGGTCAGAGTGGCCGACTCGAGATCCGAGGAACGCGGGTTCGAATCCCACCGCCGCTCGACTATTGTGGTGAGCCCACTCGTAACACAAGCTTATTTAGCTTAACACGAGGGGCTAACGGGAGACTATTAGTAACTTGGGCTATACAAATTGCTAATAATCTTATTAAAAAAAAAACTCCACTGCTAAACAAATACTTCCTCCAAGGCATTATCGGTCCTGCGCTGCCCGCATTCAGATGTGTTTCAATATGGTTATAGGATAATGCTAATATAATATAAGAAGAAGTGGCGGAAGAAACTCAGTCAATCTTTTATTTATCAGGAAATACGCGATACGCTTTTGTGAGCTGCGCAGTTAAAGGCCGTGCACTCTTGTCACTAAATTGATTTTTTTTTAAAGAATATTCTGATTTATAATCTAAAAAATTAAATATGTAAATTAGTATATTTTTTAATAAATTATTTTGTCAATAATTAATTTGAATTAATGAACAGGCAGTTGAAATAAGACCGTCTGTAACGCGTAAATATAAACATAGCACTCACATAGCCTGTCCCATAGCGACCCTATACAGCGGCAGCCCACAGTACAATCTACTCTGGCAGTCCGCTTCGAAGTTAGTCCGGCTGTTGAGCTGTATGCCAGCTGATGAGAAGGCAGGCAACACCCGCTGTGTGGTGTAGGGATCCATTTTGGTCACGAACACGCCCGATGTGCGAGACGTCGCTTGCTTCTGCTCGTCGTATGTGACGAGTTCTGAGTGCTGAAATAATCAAAATCAAAATATTTATTCAGTTTAGACCACAAGTGGCACTTATGAACGTCAAATATAGCAAACAATAAAAAAAAAAGGTAGCCCTTATGGGGCACTTTACATGTCTCCTTATCTTTTGGGCCCTACCAGCGCTTCGAGACAAACATATGGCAATAATAGAAAAAAAAATACATACAGGGTAGCTAAAAAAGTGACATCCAAAACTTAAATTTAGATTCCTTACATCGAGGAGTATCTAAATCAACCCCATGTATGTTCTATAATTTTGCTTAGTTTAGGAGAATTTTGTGATATTTTTCTTTAATTTCACCTATGCTTGGTATATAATTTTTTCTCTTTCGTGTGAGCACTTGTAGTGTTTTATTAGTAATAATTAAAACAATACTCACAAGTATTACCTGTTTCTAATCTGAAATAAATTTTCCTGTTTTTTGCTAAACATGTTCTCTTGCGACAGATTGAAATCAACCCCGACAAAGTTGAAGAGAGCCGCGGACTTTTCTTTGGACATATTAGGTTCGTTCGAAGCGTCTTAGGCCCGGTTTTTAACGGAATGGAATGGAAAAAGAGAGGAGATGTGTCGGGCGGCGGAATTTTATAGAAATTGATGCGGCGGCGCGGTGCAGTACCGAGCGGAGCTTTACGGAGCGGAGAAGTAATTAAATCTGATTGGTTATTAAAAACACTTCTCCGCTATGCTCTGCTCCACCTTGGTGAAAACCAAGCCTTAGGCCTAGCTAACACCGGTTTTAGTGTGACTTACTTTGACTTATAGTCCTATGTCCCCTAGATGGGGCAGAGGGCGTCCACAACAGTCCTCCATCGCGTTCGGTCTTGAGCTATGTGTTTGATCTCGCTCCAATTCTTGCCGATCTTCTTCGCCTTCGGTTTTAGTGTGACGTGTTAATTTTGAAACACCCTGTATAACAACTTACCAGCCAGTA
The DNA here is from genome assembly GCF_004193835.3 of Ostrinia furnacalis. Taxonomy (NCBI): domain Eukaryota; kingdom Metazoa; phylum Arthropoda; class Insecta; order Lepidoptera; family Crambidae; genus Ostrinia; species Ostrinia furnacalis. The sequence continues at coordinate 65,500 of NW_021135813.1, read as the reverse complement.
GTGCCTCTGCACGGCGACTCCGTTTTCGTGGTAGGGGCTTAGTGGCAGGAACATGCAGACAATTGATGCTAACAGCACTGCGGTCAGCGGCATCCAGACACGCTTGCGGGAGAACAGGAGTTCCACTCCGGACTGGAATAAAAACAATGGTTCATCATCAATCATCATCAACAGCCCTTTACAGTCCACTGCTGGACTATGAGCCTCCTCCACTGTACGGCTGAACCATTTAAGAACCTAGTAAGGGACACTTTTGCAGATTTTCGTTTTTTGTCATAAATCACCTTAGAATTATGGTCTCCACAGGATGTGAACACAGAAATCGCTCTATTACACTTAACACCGGAAAAACGCGTAGCTAAAAACCTAGTAAGTCCAATTCAAATCTGCAAAAACCTAGCAAGTTACAATGACCATTTTAAAACCTAAGTGCATTTCGAGTTCTGTTGGCTGACACTCGATAACCATATCAAAATCTGGGGACTACATGAGTACTGATTCATATTCGATTTTTATTTTGATTTTTACGAGGCACTTATGTCAAAAAAATAACTTTTAGTGTTAGTAAATATATTATAGCCTGACCAGGAACATAAAAACCCTGGCATAGAGGCGCCTCAATTGCATTTGATAGTGCAACACTGAGTACAGTCGTACCTGTGTTAAATTAATAAGCTATTAACTTTATGTATCAAGATTCAGGATTACGGGCTAATTTTATATTTTCATAAATTAACGAAAAAATGTTATTATAGGTAACCTAGTTTAAATAAATTAAATGAAACCATCAATCGAGTTAGTAGAATTTATTTTATTATTCATCAATAATCAAATTCAGAACTTGAATATTCAACTGCAATGTCTGCTCATGAACGCTTCAAACTCGGTACTTCTTTCCCAATCCCATAAAATTCAACACTTAGAAAGTGACAATTTTTTAAAAAATAGGTATTTGAAACGAATCACAACTAATTTTCGTAGTGGACTGTACTATACGATAAACATGTCAGTCAATTTGACAACCTTTGTCGGAAACATTATTTAATGAAAATATTGTCCGAACCCTTAGTATTTCTCTTCGACAAATACTTTAACACATTGTGAACCACTTTTCTTTCACAACTATAAAAAGATTTTTGCAATTTAATTCACAAAATCAATTGCGCACATTTAAAATAAAGTTTGTTTACACTTTGACAGCAATAGACTGACATGCAAGCAAGGTGACATGTCAATGAAGTTTTCAGTTACTGTTGCCATTAAAAGAAATTAGTACCATTAGTTTTTCGCAACATGGCGAGGGTTTTTATGTTCCTGGTCAGGCTATAAATAATGTACGTGTATTGCAAATAAATGATTATGATTACGATTACGTAAACACTGTGGTATCTTACGTAGTTGCGATAGGGGTGATTTTGCAATGAAAATGTATAGTCTGATGTGCTGTCGACTGTGCATATCTATACTAAGGGAGAGTCCGCTAATTTGGACCAGTTTTTTTCAATCCCATTTTACACATAGTTTTCTTTTGTTTTTCCTAATGTCCATGGTATATAATAAAAGATACATTATTCAACTTACTATTTCATAAGTATTAATTAACATGATTGTTGTATATTTATTACAAATCAACAAAGTACGAGTTCAGAGCTTCGGTCCAATTTAGCCAACCGGTTCGATAATTTGTACCACAGGATTACTAAATTGGATTTCAATAAATTTCAAGCCTATAAAAAAACTATGGCAAAATATTATACGATACATTCTTAACAAATTAGGAAACGAAAAGGAACAGTAGTTAATAACATAGACAATCGATATTGTTTTACACGTTATCACGATTTTGAGTACAAGTTTTGTAATTCCAATTATCGTAACGCACACTTGTACCTAATCTACTTTGCCAGTCTTTTGCTTTCATTTATTGTTAGTCAAACATAACTACGCTATTATAACTTCAAAATATGATTTACTAAAAAAAAATTCAAAATCCTTTGGTAAAATTCCATACAACTTGATGTGGTACAATTTAGCCGACTAGGTGATAGTGCTTTTAAAAAATCGGTAAAAAATATAGCTTATAAATACCGAAAAATGTTTCAAATAATTGTAATCCAGACTAATTTACGCTTCTAAATAATATATTAGAAACACCATGTGATTAAATTTAACAAAATTACAAACTTAACATGTATTGTCAAAAGTTACTTGAAAACAATGAAAAAATACTTTGCAAAATAAAACACACGTGTTTGTTGTCACGGCAAAAACCACATGGCCGATATTAATTGACTTTAGTTGTGTATCGCTAAGTGTTGCAATTACAGACATTCAATAAATACTTTACGAAATATGAGGGTGGTACAATTTACCCGGCGGTACAATATACCGAACTCTCCCCTAATATTATAAAAGCTGAAGAGTTTGTTTGTTTGTTTGTTTACTTGAACGCGCTAATCTCCGGAACTACTGGTCGGATTTGAAAAATTCTTTCAGTGTTAGATAGCCCATTTATCGAGGCTATATGCTATACAACATCACGCTACGATCAATAGGAGCAGAGCAACAATGAAAAATGTTGCGGAAACGGGTTTTCACGCGTACGAAGTCGCGGGCACAGTTTGAAAATAATTTGAAACTTCAAAACCGACTGAGGCAACGTAAAATTTACTTGATAATTTAATTTTTTGTTTTTATAAATCCGTAAGTATTTAACCCTGTTACATTTTTATTCTTCAACAAATTATATGAATTTTGGTATAGTTCAGACCTAGAGAAAAACAGAGGATAGTGTTTATATGGTTTTTAAAGTGAAAAGGCGCGTAGGTATCTTATGGATGGGTAGCTTGGGGTCATTGGACAAAATTCTACGTGCTCACAGACCGGGCTTTAGTAAAGTTAATAATAATAAAAGCCACTATCCTAAACACCTGCCGAATTACTAGGAAATTCTTATCTTCTAATTTAACGACTACTGCCTTACATCCTATTTCGCTTGACTGAGGTCCGCGTAATAGGTTAACTACCTAGACTTTTATTTATAAAAGAATGGAGAAAAAATAAAAACTAGAAAATAATAATGTAATGACCAACTCACAACAGTAACGCACGTGATGACCGCCATGCCCACATTGACCACGGCGACGGTGTAATCCGGGCTGTTCCCGGCCGAGCGGCCCATGATGGGTAATAGGGTCGAATCCAATCGGAGGCTGAGCACGAACATGAACATCACCGCTGGGACGGACAGCACGAATTCCAGGAGGAGGTGTTGCCAGCCTGGAAAAACAGGTGTTGCCATTTAAATTCAAATTCTTTATTAGTATATTCACGGCTTTTTATACACGTTCCAAATATAGCAGTATTAAAACTGGGACAATATTTCGGCATTTTATTAACTTTGAAATTAATCAAATGACGACCTGATGGCGTCATACTTCTCAATGACATATAAAATCACATTTGTTTCATTAAAGTCAATTCACTAGGGCATCCGCAATAGTAAAAGTAAAAGTAAAAAGTAAAAAATGTTTTATTTGACGAAACAGAGCGACATCACATTTACATAAATTACATAAAGAAGATAAACAATAGATAATAATAGGGTTATTGTATTGCAACAGCTCATTAAACACATCAATTGACTGAAGTCATTTTCATTTTTAATAGAAATCGTCCTTGAACATTATTATTTATTTGAGACTCTCTATATTATGTGCAAACCACACGAAACGATAAATAAAAACAAACATGATGCCATTATAAGTAAATAAATTTACTTTACAGTCCCACATATCTGACGCAGGTCATAGGTACGAACGAAGAAAACAGCTAAAAATACACAAATTGTTCGTACCTTGCAATCTAACGTATCTAACACACGTCATAGAAACGAACGAAGCCATCGTCGTCATAAACAGAGGCACGGATATCACGTAGCGCACGCTCGTAGCAGCCAGGGCTCATGCTATCATTTTGAGAATTATTACTAGGAGAAAGCTCATAAAATTTGACCAATGTATTAACCTTGTAGTCTAACGTATCTAACACACGTCATAGACACGAAAGAAGCCATTGTGGTCATGAACAGAGGCACGGATATCACGTAATGCACGCTCGTAGCAGCTAGGAATCATGTCATCCTTTTGAGAATTATTACTAGGATGAAACTAAACTAAACTAAACTAGGATGAATAATAGGCTCATAAAAATATACCAATTTACTAACCTTGTAGTCGCACGTATCTAACACACGTCATAGACACAAAAGAAGCCATTGTGGTCATGAACAGAGGCACGGATATCACGTAGCGCACGCTCGTAGCAGCTAGGACTCATGCCATCCTTTTGAAAATTATTACTAAGATGAAGCTCATAAAAATATACCAATTTACTAACCTTGTAGCCGCACGTATCTAACACACGTCATAGATACAAATGAAGCCATTGTGGTCATGAACAGAGGCACGGATATTACGTAGCGCACGCTCGTGGCAGTTAGAATGCATACCACAACTATAAGAGTTGTAGCTAAAAATACACCAATTGAATTTACCTTGTAGTCTAACGTATCTGACGCAAGTCATAGACACGAAAGAAGCCATTGTGGTCATGAACAGAGGCACCGATATCACGTAGCGCAAGCTCATAGCAGTCAGGATGCGTGTCACAACCGTGAGAGTTGTAGCTAAAAATACACCAATTTAATTTAGGTACCTTGTAGCCGCACGTATCTGACGCACGTCATAGACACGAATGAAGCCATTGTGGTCATGAACAGAGGCACGGATATCACGTAGCGCACGCTCGTGGCAGCTGGTATGCACGCCATGATAATGAGGATTATCGCGAGGATGAAACGTGTGGCCGCCATCGCTTGGAGCGCACGGATGGACCGGTTTAGGCCGCTCTGAAAGGAAAAAATATCTTTTAAACTTTTACTAATACGGTAATAGAAAAATATTTTTAATTGGTTTTAAACCTTGTCTTCTTAATAAAGATCAAAATATGCTGGCAACAATGCAACCGCTATCGGTGAAGTAGTTAAGGCTTGGTATTTCTGCTAAAGTAGGTATTTCGCGCTGTCAAAAACTGCGCGCGCAATACTTCGCCGAAGACAGCGCGCCAAAGAGCTCTCGCGGCTACACAGTATAGAAATACCAGTTGGTTAGGTTAGGTTGACTTCCTTCCGTTCAAGCGTCACACTCACAGCACTTTCTAATACAAATCATATCCAAGTGATACAAATTAAAACAACTTTCAGAATTTTTGGGAATATATTTTAGAATCGAATAAATATAAAATATAACTGCCAAAGTAAACACGGTTCAAAGAGGCGTGGCGTCACCCGACCTTCCGGAATTTTCAAGATTACGTCACCCGACCTATCGTTAGGTCCTCGGGAGCTTGAGCGATTGGAAAAACATTTTATGATCAGTTACTCTTAGTAGCGATTATTTAGAGCTTGGATAATAAATTATAGTTGTTGCAATTCACGAAACTTTGCATGTGGTTAATTACATTAATCAGTACACGCATCAATTTTGTTCAGTCTTTTTGTTTATTAATAAATAAAAATATCATACTAAAATTGCATACATATTTTTTTGTATTGGTCTGGGTGTTTTCTTTCCATAATTTATGTATAACGTATGTACGGGGCTCTGTATTGAAAATCACTATGAGCATCACACGCGGTTACCTGCCGCAGGCACCCGCTCTGAGCACTCATGGGAGTTTATGCAGAGGTCGCTAGAGTTTGACTTTGAGCTTTGTTTATAGTCATTACGAAGCAGATTTTGATGGGAAACTGCACTGTCTTGAATTCGAAAGGGTAATTTGACGGTGTTAGGGGAATTCTAGGAATAAATGCAGAGCCTCCTCATTGAAATTGAGACATTTCAATTTGAGATTTCACTTGACATTGATTGCAATCTGACATGGAGTTTTCAAACACTTGTAAAAATAAAAAGTAATTAAATCAAAAGCAGTGACTTCGGTAAAATGATGTGACGTGAGGTGCCAAACTGCGGAAAATGGCGGAGGCAATACATGATTTAGCATGAATTATCATGAATAATATTAACTACTTATTTCCTCTACCTCTCAGTGTCTTGAGGCAATTTAAAAAAGTACATTCTGTGTTTTTATTATTATTTAGGCAGTTAAATACTGCACAGTATTTAGTACACCATTTTCTTTATTTTCTTCCATCATACACAAGAATACGCGTGCGTGAGTCAATGTTCGCTCGTATGTGAGGCCTTGTCGAATAGTATCCTGTAGGTGGGCCATCGTGCGTGTTTTGTTTTCGATGTAAACTCGCGGAGATGAACAGGCCCGGTTTGACAGACAAAGTGGCCAGCCTTTAAGTGTGAAAGAGTAACAAACATCCATCCACTCTCGCAAACTTTCACATTAAATATTAGTAGGTATTACCTCATCTGCACCGTGGTGGCTACCATGATAGGGACGAGCACAGCCACTATGACCACGCCTCCCACGAGGCAGCATGTACGTCCTGCAGCCGCCCATAATAATTCTTGGACCGTGGACCACCCTGTATACAGAGGGGAAGCTTAAAAATGTTGCCCACATCTGAAGATGTAGTAGGATTATGAAAAAGATATCGATGAAAAAAAATTTTTTTAAGGGAAAAATACGTCGACAGTCCAGCTAAAACAGTGATTCAGCGTGAGCTAAAGTCCATAATATGGGGTGTAAAAAATGATATTATGTCAAACACCAGTAGTGTCGAGAGTGTTTTACAATATTAGATATTCAATTATAAAATTGTTCTATGTAAACTCATAAAAACTCAAAACTCATAAAAAATATTTTATTTTTGCAAATACTTTTACACGTCTTATTATCAGAATCAGAATCATCATTTATTTGCTATAAATGTGGTACAGGAGATGGATACAGTTAATGGTTAGGTCTCACAATTAGTCATTTCTGACATGCAAATATTAAATTAATTAATTATTAATTTAATATTTGCATAATAATCGAGTGGCGACCACGGGCTGGAAAACGTGGCGTGGGCAGGCCTCCTACTAGGTGGACCGACGATCTGGTAAAGGTCGCGGGAAGAGCCTGGATGCGGGCAGCGCAGGACCGTTCATTGTGGAAAACCTTGGGGGAGGCCTTTGTCCAGCAGTGGACGTCATTTGGCTGAAACGNAATAAAAATCTTAGCCTTTAATTTTACTGTTTAGTACCTCAAAAATGAAAAATGAAAACCTCATTTTCGCCATTTTCTCTGCTACCCGGCCTTAAATGGCACATTAAAAAAAATACACCAGTAAGTTGTCCGTCGTAGATGTGACGGACACTATTTTTGATCATGTGATAGATTAAAAGCGAGTATATACTAGAACATTTTAGTAGTAACAGAACAACGAACACCATACATGAAAAATCAATTTTTAAGTAATTACCTATAATATTAGTCTTACTTACTTACTAAAAATAAGTTTATAAGATAATCAGATAATCTTATTTTTTCGAGGCACACCATCTAATGACCACGGTACACCAGTATGCCGCGGTACACCCTTTGCGGAACACTGCTCTAGTCTATACTCACCTTTATGGACCAGTGATGTTCAACTCAAATAAAAAAATGAAGTAAATTCTTATAACAAAATTAAATATAATTACACATACCTTCTTAGTCCTCCAGGCGTCGAAGGCGTGTGCCACAGCGATGGTGCCCACCATGTATGGCAGCCAGAACATCGGCACCGCTATCCAGGGGTTCGATATGTACCTAAAGTTGGGATAAAAACTTAGTCAGTCACACATTTATTAAGATTAAAAAATAATTGAAAAAAAACTTGGAAAAGACCAACGTTGGGCAATAAATATATTATGCTATCAACAAAATTAAATCAGTTAGGTATCCGTTTATAAAAGGTTTTAATGTGTTGATTTACACTTCAATTCCTTTATTTGGATCAACAAATAATTTCACAATAAGGTTACTTAAAATATGACAAACATAATATAATTGTGAAACCAGCACCATTGACCACGGATAGTTAAATATATTTTTTTCTTTTTGTTGAGATTTAAATAGTAAAATTAATATAAAATAGTTTAGAGCTGTCCTAACTACGTTTGACCACAGAATAATAATAAGTACTACGTACAGAAGTTTTACTTCGCGAAGGTATTTAAAAAAATGTATGCTCAATGTCATTAACAATATGGTGTAATTTAGCCTGTCTCAAGAGTCAAGCACCATTTTGTTGACAAACGTCAGTGATCGGCACTGCGCCGAAGCTATAGGGCTGACTTCGGTAAAATGATGTGACGTGAGGTGCCAAACTGCGGAAAATGGCGGAGGCAATACAGAATCAGAATCATCATTTATTTGCTATAAATGTGGTACAGGAGATGGATACAGTTAATGGTTAGGTCTCACAATTAGTCATTTCTGACATGCAAATATTAAATTAATTAATTATTAAACATTTCAACAAATTCCATTAAAATATTATCAATGTAAGATGTCAATATAAATGTCAATAGTAGATACTCAATGTCAAAAATTCAGAAATTGTCGATGTCAAAGATTCACCAAGCATAATTCAATAACGATTACATACATAATTGCAAATGTCATCTAATAATAATTTATAACATCAATATAATTATTCAAAGACTCTTATTGACTTATCTGTTAAATATTCCTGCACTGTGTAATAACATTTGCTAACCAATAATTTAAATAAGCGTGTCTTAAATGCTCGAATAGGCAGTGTTTTTATTTCATCTGGCAATTTATTAAAAATTCGTACTGCCATTGGATAGCAGTTGTCACTTTGCAAGGATGTGAGCATTACAGGCAGTGTCAGTTTGTTTGGATAGCGTCCACGATAATTTGTATTTACTTCACTATTGCTTCTGAAAACGCTACCACTGCTTCGGAACAATAAATAAGCCAGTGCTGAGAAGTAGCAGCGCAAAAAAACACAGTCATTATTGTTTGCAATATTTATATGAAAATAATTTTAATGCAAAAAAACAATGTTATGTACTGTAAAAATGTTGGACAGTATATTCTGTTGTTCTACCTATAAATAAATATATGATATTATGTACTCACGGCAGCCAACGAGCCATATGTAGTAAGCCACCGAGAGCAGAGCCAACAACGCCACGAAAGCGTCCAGAATGTGTGAGGCCACTCGCGATATTGACACCATGAAGAGGTTGTAGAATACAAAGTACACCATTTAAGTGGCTACAGGAGACTCGTCCGCCCGTTTCGGCTAAATGACGTCCACTGCTGGACAAAGGCCTACCCAAGGATTTACGCAAAAACAGGTCCTGCGCCGCCCGCATCCAGGTTCTAACCGCGACCTTCACCAGATCGTCAGTTCATCTTGTGGACTACCGTTTTTCGGCTCGTGGTCGCCACTCGATAACTTTTTTGCCTCAGCGGCTATCAGATCTGCGAGCTATGTGCTCCCCCACTGTTATTTGAGTTCATTCTGGGAGCGGGTAGTCAATGCGAAAAAATGCTCAACGGTTGGAATGTGCAGGTGTCAAAATGTCCATACGGACCGGCTGTTAGTGTGGCAAAAAGTATGAACGTCGAAATGAGCAATGGTTAAAATGATCTGAAGTTAAAATGTCTTCGGGTTTATTCGAACAAGCGTCTTATTGCATCAAGGTAAAAAGTCCAAAAAAAACTCTATGACTGGACTACAAGAACATTGAACATTTTGACATTTAATTTTATTAATTTAATCATGAGCACAATATATCAGTTGATCATTTTATCTATCACACCTTTTGTAGTACTTGTATTTTGTGATGTGTACCATTTGTCACTAAACCATTGTAACCATGGTAATAATGTACATTTTGACACTGGGACTTTTTGACGTTCATACTTTTTGCCACACTAACAGCCGGTCCGTATGGACATTTTGACACCTGCACATTCCAACCGTTGAGCGTTTTTTCGCATTGACTACCCACTCCCAGAATGACTTGAGTTTAGCAATTCTGCGGGTTATGTCGTCCACTTTAGTTTTCCTGCTACAAGAGATAAATTAATCAATGTACTCACGGCATCCGACGAGCCATATGTAGTAAGCCACCGAGAGCAAAGCCAATAACGCCACGAAAGCGTCCAGAATGTGTGAGGCCACCCGCGATATCGACACCATGAACAGGTTGTAGAAGTCGAAGTACACCATTTGGGTGGCTACAGCCTGGAAGAGGTGAGATTTATTTAAGTTATTAGGCACAAAAAAAAAGCTTAGTTTTTAGAATGAAGCTCAGAATTCAGTTGAAATTGAATTTTTGAGAATTGGTTTTTGATTGATTGACTTGCAATATTAAGAAATGGATAGAATTTATGTCTAAATGAGGATGAATGGAGTTTTGAACAATGTCTTGTAAATAAGCCTACGATTTTTTACAGTAATTTTAACCTGCCACGGATTTCACATTTGCTCCAACCGCTAGAAATTTATTTAAAAAAAATTTAGTACCTAATCAACAGTTATATCCCCAAAATGTGGCAAAAGCAACTGAGCATTTTATTTGATATTAATAAAATATTTATTTTTATTTTCAAACTAAATTTTGAATGAATTGCACCACCTAACTTTGGCGTAACTATAACGATAACCGGTGCTTTTTGTATGGAGCTTGACAGATTTTTGACGTTTGTCAAAGTTAATAAAGTAAGATGGTGCAACTTGGTGCCAAACAGGCGTCTTTAGATTATAGGCTATAGACATAACACCTTAAAAAAGTATCAAATATTGTTATTTCAATTATTTTTTAGCTAGGTACTTCCTTTAATTAATTATTAATTTTTATTTTATATTTATTTTTTATTTTATTTTTATTTTATTTTATTTTTTATTTATTTTAATGATTGAAATAAACCTCCACCACTGACCTTGTCCTGCAAGTCCATATCAGCTGCCTCAGCCACTAAATGCAGTAACATATTCCCTGCATTCTGTATGACTCCAGGCAGGATGAGCTCGGGCCGGTCGTTGCGCGTGTGGTACACGTGGCCCCCCTTCGAGAACGCTATGTCTATGCCTGGGGGGAGACAGAACAATAATAAATAAAATAAATTGTAATAATAATATAATAATTGTACCGCTTGTGCTCTCTAGCACAGGGGTCATACCTCAACAACTGAAAAATAGTTTAAATACGTTAGAACTACCGACTAATACCTTTTACAATATGCAGAAAGCTGCAATTCTCAATACGTGCCGAATTTTACGGCGATTCCTACAAGAGGACCATCACTTGGTTAACAACCCGTGAGTTTTCTTTCAATACCGGAACAACACGTTCCGAGATTTTTTAAGAAGAAAATATAAATAAGTTTTAATGTCTCACTCTCTCTCTCTCGTTTTCTAATTAAATATGCGAAATTTAAACTTGAGAAGATCTTTAAGTTTTATACATTTTAGTTAAGTGAAGAGAAAAACAATGCTCTGATTGTAGTAACTTATTATTTTATTATTTATTCGTATGTAAAATCTAAGTTAAGACTTTCTCAAATTGGGGTTAGCCAGTGATTATAAAAATAAAGATGACAGCTACAAACGAGTGCTTAAAGTTGCTCCAAAAGTAACATTAAATAAATAAAACTGAATAAAAAAGGACTTATTTTGCCAAGTGTTTGTGTTATATCGATTGGTCGGGTATATATCACGATGTAGCCAATTCAATGATTGGCCCACGCCATATAATAAAAGATTTTTTAAGTTTAAAATAGTCTAAATATTTCGCAGTTGTTTGAGAAATTAGATTAAAATGACTTCGAATTAATTTATAACGAAATTATTGACTACTAGCGGCCGCCCGCGACTTCGTACGCGTGGTTCCCGTTTTACCCCCTTCATCTATCTTACACGGTTTAGATTTATTTATACAAATGTTTTTTCCCGCTATCTCCCGTTCCCGTGGGAATTTTGCAACATCCTGTTGTAACTAAGCTTTAAGTTTACTAAGGTACGTGCTTGCCAAATTTCAAGCGTCTAACTTAAGCGGTTTAGATTTTTCATACTAAAGGATTTTCCCGCTAATTCCTATTCCCGTGGGAATTCCTAAGTATACTATAACCTGCGCAGGAGAATGAAGAATAATTGTACCAAGTTTCGTTAAAATCTAGTTTTTGTTTCTATAAAGAACATACAGACAGACAGACAGACAAAAATTTTACTGATTGCATTTTTGGCATCAGTATCGATCACTAATCACCCCCTGATAGTTATTTTGAAAATATATTTCATGTACAGAATTGACCTCTCTACAGATTTATTATAAGTATAGATAAAATATAACCAACTCACCCTGTATGTCCCCAAAGTCCCGCCATATCCGGAAGTCGGTGTCGGACGGGATGATTCCCGATGTAAATAAGAACTCGCCTACCGCTTGAGCAGACGGACGCGGTGTTCCTCGCTCGTAGGCCCGAAGGATACGCGGGTCCGTCACCTGTGAAAACGATTCAAAATCAAAATCAAAAGTATTTAGTCAGTTTAGACCACAAGTGGCACTTATGAACGTCAAAATATTATTATAGAAAATAATAAAAAAAGAAAATGTAGCCCTTAGATTTTACGCAATAGCCATTTATATGAAACTAATAACTGATCCAGGGAACTTTATACCGCCCATTCAATGTGTGACATGATTTCATTTCATTTATTTATTCCAAAAACAAAATACATTGTATAGGATGTATTGTAGATGCAGTCTTTCCCAAAGTGGGCGATAGCGCCCCCTTGTGGGCGCTGCAGGCTTAAAGGGGGGCGGTAAGAGACCCAGAAAAAAAATCGAGACGTTGTGTAGAGGCTTGGGAGGCGTCATTTACTAGGAGGACTCTTAGACACCGACTGAGCACTCGATACTCGACTATAAATGGGGGCGCTAAAAAGAATTTATTCTCAAAGTGGGCAGTAGACAAAATAAGTTTGGGAACCGCTGGATATAGGATGCAAAAAAAAATCAATCCCGTATTGTTATACGCATATACCGACCGAACTTTTTTTTACAAAGATGTTTCTTTGTAACAGAAAGAAAAAAAAGTTCGGTCCCATATAAAATGCATGAAAAAAAAAAAGAAAACGGTCGGGGGTCGCAAAATATTTTTTTTTTCATACTACGAGAGTCGTGTCATGAAAAGGGTTGAAAAACACTGGCTTAGACAATTTGATTTTATCAATTATCGAAGTTTTCATACTTTTTTAAAAATATTAGTTCATCAGGAATAACGTAGGATTCGAATAGTATTTTTTTAAACCAGTCCTGTAATTTCAATGCAAATAAAAAAACAATAAAATTTTACAAAAAAGTTACAGTGAAAAAAAAAACATTTTTAATCGTGGTTTCCACAATATTCATTTATTGAACTCAAGCTTACGACTAAACAAAAACTTTCGTGGCAAACAATCATGGGAATTTACATATTTCCACATATAAAATAGGCTAGCTCAAAATCGACCGTTCACGTTGGCGTCGCGCACCGGGAAGAAGGAAACTTCTCGAAGCTTCCGCGTGAGTCGCGAGACGCGCGGGGGGACTGCCTCGCGCCGATTGGCCGAGGAAAGGGCGCGGCACCATACTTCCGCGTGATTCGCTATTAGACGAGATGGCGTGATAACACTAACGTTGCGTTGTTCGCGCGCGATAACGTTACAAACGTTATGAAATAGCGTTGCCGCGTTACAACCTCCCCCTCTAGTTCAGACGACGCAACGCGGTCTGGACTAGCTTAAGACTTACGCGGCCTACCTCGCCTACGCTTTTCCCTAACAGGCGGCTGGATGTGACCAACAAACGGAGTAAGTTGTGAGGCATGGTACTTCCCTAACTTCGCTCCAGACTCTCCCTCCAGGAGGTAAGTAGTGTCACTCAAGACCCTCGATATCTTATACGGGCCGTCACGCCTAGGGTTAAACTTAGGGGTTTGACCTCGATCAGTGTCGTTCAAACCCTGGGTCTTCAGCAAGACCAAATCGCCTACCTTATAGTCGGGCGGCGGCCGACGACCTTCGTCGGCGTATTTCTTCCGGATCGCCTGGGCTTTCTCATGAGCATCTCTAGCGTCGAGGAGTGCGGAGGACAGCTTCCTAAGGTAAGTGGTAATATTAGCTACGAACTTATCATTCTCCACAATCTCCCTCATGTCAGTGAGTGCGTCGGCAGGCGCGCGCAGCTCCCGCCCGAAGGTAAGGAACGCAGGTGAGTACCCAGTACTAGTGCACAATGCCGAGTTCATCGCAAACCTCACGGAAGCTATGTGCTCGTCCCACGACGAATGATCTCTACCCACCAGGATTGCCAGCTGAGGTTTCAGGTCTCTGTTCTTTCTCTCCACAGGATTGGCCTCAGGATGGTAGAATGGCGTCAGGCACTGATCGATCCCGAACGTGTTACAGACCTGCTGCATGATCTCGCTAACAAACTGCACGCCATTATCGCTTACCATCCTCCTCGGCACACCGAACCTCAGGAAAACCTCCTCTATAAGGGTCTTGGCACATTCTACGCTGGTGGCATTCTTCAATGCGAAGAGTTCGATCCATCTACTGCAAACATCCTCGACAATCAAAATCCATCGGTTCCCCGCGGGTGTCTCAGGCAAGGGACCGAAAAGGTCGACAGACATTACTTCAAAACGGCGGGCTCCGGCAGGGGACTGAAGAAGGCCGGCTGGCTTGCGGTTATCAGCTTTATACCGCTGACAGGGCACACAATTCTTCACATACTCAGCCACAGTCGCTCTCATACCAGGCCAATAAAATCGTGAACTGATCCGGTGCAGCGTGCGCTCGACTCCCATGTGACCAGCCGTCGGTGCGTCATGGTAATCAGCGAGGACCTTTGCTCTCTCGCTCGTCGGTACAACTAAGCACGCGTCGTCATTCTCGTCGGATTCAGGACCACATCTGTATAAAATTCCATCTGACATCACGTAGCCGCGGTTTGACCACTGTCTCCCCCTAAAGGGTTCGTCTTCCGTCTCCAAGTCGTCTATAATCCTCTTGATCTCAGGGTCCTGAAGCTGCTTCTCGCGCAGGTCGGATGCGCTCTGAGTGAGTACAAGCCTCCTGGCCGGTACTTTGATGCTGATGCTGTGAGTACAAGCCTCCTGGCTGGTGCTTTGATGCTGATGCTGTGAGTACAAGCCTCCTGGCCGGTACTTTGATGCTGATGCTGTGAGTACAAGCCTCCTGGCCGGTACTATAATGCTGATGCTGTGAGTACAAGCCTCCTGGCTTGCGTTGATGATAGCACTTCAAGAACTTAGAGAGCACTAGTTCACTGGTTACACGTTCCGTGACGTGGTGTTAACGTGTCAGTTGACAACGCGAACTATACTGCACTGTACCGGAAACGCGAGATCAAACCAGTCCGTAGGATCGAAGGACCATTTAATGTGGGGCGTAACTCCTACATTAAAGAATGCTAGGGTAAGGATGTTATGCTATGAGGATGTGAGTGATGCTGAAGGGTCGGGAGAGAGGTGGGATGAAAACGACCAGTTTGAGTGACTGTTAAAAATACACTGATTTATTGCTATAACGTATTCAATGCGTTTTACGCTAATTTGGGTCAACCGCGCAAACGCTTACTTAGCAATAACTTATTAGATATATGAAAAGTGAATACGTTTGTACGATAGCTCGTACACATGGTACTTCCCTAACTTCGCTCCAGACTCTCCCTCCAGGAGGTAAGTAGTGTCACTCAAGACCCTCGATATCTTATACGGGCCGTCACGCCTAGGGTTAAACTTAGGGGTTTGACCTCGATCAGTGTCGTTCAAACCCTGGGTCTTCAGCAAGACCAAATCACCTACCTTATAGTCGGGCGGCGGCCGACGACCTTCGTCGGCGTATTTCTTCCGGATCGCCTGGGCTTTCTCATGAGCATCTCTAGTAGGGCATGAATATCGGAATCACGGAATCTCGTAATATCGGAATCTCGGAGTACGAGATCCGATATTACAATTCCGATATTGAACGACCCAATATCGTAATATCGGAATCAGATAAAGGTTTTAATTGAGATTTTAAACAAAGCGTTTAAACGCGCCACAACCTGCCACAAAGCCGAAAGTACATGATTGGCAAAGACCAATGATTTTCTCTTGTCTCTCACCATCACTTTTTGTCCCACTGCAAATATTTATGGTAAATTTTACTTGTTCTAAATAACACTTGCCGTACTTGGTCTTAGCAATGAAAAACGACATCTCAACTCCCTTCCAAACATTAATTGGACTATGGCCCGTTAGTTCTGCGTACCTACTATGTGCCCTGCCCATTGCCACTCAGCTTGCTAGTCCGTCAGACTATAGATGTCAGCGACTTTAGTTCGTTAACGGAGCTTCTCATTTCTGATTAGATCTCGTAAAGAAACACCAAGCATAGCCTTCTTCATAGCACGCTGTGCAACTTTGAGAGCCCACGTTTCCGAGCCGTAAATCATCACTGGTTACACACACTGATTGAAGACTTTCGTCTTTAAGCACTGAGGTATTTTGGACAAAAAGATGTTGTGTAGTTTCCCGAACGCGGCCCAGCCGAGTAGGATTCGACGATTTACCTCTTTCTCGAAATTGCATCATTCATCATTGCATTTGCATTGCAAAACTGACGGCCGATGGGGCAGCAAGGTTCTGGAGTGGAGTTCACGTACCAGAAATCGCAGAGTAGGACTGCCATTCACAAGGTGGACCTCAGGCTGCTACCAACCAACCATTGTGAAAATTATTGGGGGAGGCCTATGTTCAGCAGTGCACGTCCTATGGCTGAAATGATGATGATGATGATGGCCCGTGGTTTTGTGAGTTGTACAGTCGCGGAATGAAAAGGTTCGTCACCTTGGTGTCGGTTTTCGCTTGCACTAGGTACTGTAAGAGTCAAACCTGCCAACATAACAGTGCAAGAAACAGTGCTGCTAACATTTAAATAAATATGACGTTTGCTAACGAATAAGGTTTTGCTTGTTTATTTTTCTATCCCATCAGTGCAATGCAATGATGACATTGACCAATTGACAATAGTTTTTTTTATTTAATAGAAATAATAATGGCAGGTTGAACCAACAAGAAGGTTTTAGTTTATCAATCATAATAATCTTCTTGACAAGATAAATCGTCAAACAACTTTGACATCAACATCTGAATAATTTTGAACTTTACTGACGAACAGTTAAAGATTATTTTCTCTAACTCAAGATTATTCTGTAACATAGTTTCAAAAGGTAATATGGTCATCGCGGTTGCCTGCGACCCCACATTTGGATCGCGTCGCGGAAGCCATCGTCACTCGTAACAGTTCGAGATTGCACTGTTTTCACGCCGGTAAAAACAGGTTTCGACACGTTGCTGCACTCACGGTAGGTACTTTGCCGGTACTGTTCGTAGGTTAAGGCCTCGAGTTGGGCGTCATTTTAATCGTGGTTTCCACAATATTCATTTATTGAACTCAAGCTTACGACTAAACAAAAACTTTCGTGGCAAACAATCATGGGAATTTACATATTTCCACATATAAAATAGGCTAGCTCAAAATCGACCGTTCACGTTGGCGTCGCGCACCGGGAAGAAGGAAACTTCTCGAAGCTTCCGCGTGAGTCGCGAGACGCGCGGGGGGACTGCCTCGCGCCGATTGGCCGAGGAAAGGGCGCGGCACCATACTTCCGCGTGATTCGCTATTAGACGAGATGGCGTGATAACACTAACGTTGCGTTGTTCGCGCGCGATAACGTTACAAACGTTATGAAATAGCGTTGCCGCGTTACACATTTATTTTATTTATTAGGACAACCAACAAGACAAACACGCATACATGAAATTACTATAACTAAAAGTGCTTAAAACTAAGTGCTGTCTTAATTAAACATAAAAATAATGCAAAATACCTCAATAATGAGGGCTATCGTTTTAGCGCTCACCAGTTAGCGCCACTGTAGAGTAAGGTCCTGTCACTTGCTAGTAGCGAAGACAGTGGCACCAACTGGTGAGCGCTAAGTGGTAGGAGGACTATCGCATTTGCACTCATCAAGATGGCTCCACTGTAGAGTAAGGTCCTGTCAATCGCCAAGGGTGCCAACTGTTAAGTATAAAAACGATAGCCCTTATTGGCTGGTGATCATCAGCGTATGATACGTTACCTGAAAGACCGAGGGCTTCCCATTCATTCCAGCCGCGTCCAGGTTGACCACGGCCGTCACTGCCTTCGACCACGGGTGGTGTAAGAACGCATGACTGCCCTGTAAATAACAAATATGTGTTACTAGCTGTGCCCGCGACTTCGTACGCGTGTGGCTATCGTTTTATTTTGCAAAATTCTGTCTTGGCCCAGAACATATGGTGAAACGCAACTGCAACGAAACTTCAACTGCTAGTTACTTTTGAGTTGCATCTAATTTAGCCATAGCGTCCGTTGAGAGACCACACATGACGCGACCAGTTTGAAACTTTCAAACTGGTCGAAAGCAACTCAAAAGTAACTAGCAGTTGCAATTTAGTTGCAGTTGCGTTTCACCGTCTGTTCTGGGCCTTCTAAAAGGAACCCACAAACCCACGTTCTAAAAGGAACCCCCATGCAAAATTTAAGACTCTAGCACTTGTAGATTCTGAGATTTCGTGATGAGTGAGTCAGTCAATCAGTGACCTGTCGCTTTTATAGGTATAGATTGTATGATATGCTTTGCTCACGACATATCAAGATTGTATAGTTCGCAGTAGACTTAAAATTGGATTTTGAAAGTGTGGTAGGCATAGGAATAAGCCACTATGGGCGATAATTTAATTAATTAATTGAGTAAATGACAGTTAGTAAAACAAAATAGCTCGTGGTTTCACTTGAAACCTTGACTTTGGTTCATTCTTTCCGGCTTAATAATAATTAATAGCACTTACAGCGAATAAACTTATGACAGGCTGCAGCTTGCTCACGTAAAAAAATGTAGAATGCCAACTAGGTACACTCAGCGTCAAATATTATGACACCCAAAGTAGTCAAAAAGTTCGTAATACGTCTTTGTTACAATTGAAATAAGGTATTATCAACTTTTTGACCCCTGGTGGTGTGGTGTCGAGAACTATTTGATGCTGACTGTACGAGTAATATAACTGACGCTAGCCGATATAAACATACCTGCAACGGGTTTTCTTCAGCTCCATTGAATAAGAACAAAATATTGTGTTTGAACTTCGTGGATCTCCGGGACAGTCTGCTTAGCACTTCCACCATTACCGCGCAAAACACACCGTTGTCTGACGCCCCTGTAACCAACAAAAATCTATACTAATATTATAAATGCGAAAGTAACTCTGTCTGTCTGTCTGTCTCGCTTTCACGCCTAAACCACTGAACCTATTTTGATGAAATTTGGCAAATATATAGTTTGAGTCCCGGGAAAGGACATAGGATAGTTTTTATCCCGGTTTTTGAAACAGGGACGCGCGCGATATAGGTTTTCTGTGACAGACAAAATTACACGCGGGCGAAGCCGCGGGCGGAAAGCTAGTCTAAATATTATAAGGGTACCCCCTTAGGGGTGAAGTTGAAATGGGATCCACGCGGGCGAAGTCGCGGGCGGCCGCTAGTTTTAAATAAAAAGAAACCTTATCGGCCGTTTGGTGTAGTGGTTCGAAACGGACTACTATTCCGGAGGTAGCGGGTTCGATTCCCGCACAGTACAAACAATTGTGTGCATGAACATACATATTTGTTTGTATTGGACTGGGTGTTTTATATGTATAATAAGCATGTATTTACAAAAAAAAAGCATTTAAGTATGTTTATATCCGTTGTCTAGTACCCATAGTACAAGCTTTGCTTAGTTTGGGACTAGAAGCGCAGTGTAAATGTCCAAGGATATTTATTCTTCTTCTTCTTTATTTATTTATTACCTTGAGCAAAAGACACCGAGTCGTAGATGAAATGAAGTACTAGTATTAAGCTTTAATTTGGCGTAGCGGCCGCTAGTTTTAAATAAAAATAAACCTTATTACCTTGAGCAAAAGGCACCGAGTCGTAGTGGCAGTTGAGCAGCAGGGCCGGGCCCAGGGTGCCGTTGCTGTGGAACCCGGTTTCGCCTTCGAGTAGCGCGACGATGTTGGACACGTTTTGGTAGTAGTTCACGAAAGGCACGCTGAAGTTTAGGAAGTAGTCGCCTGGAATTGAAATAGATCAATTTATTTAATTAAAAAAGGCGTATTTGCAGAAAATAACATAAATTCACACTCAGAATCCTTGAAAAAGTCACAGTCTCCATCCGACCGAAAAGAGCGCAGTACGTAAATCTACAGCATCAACCACAATTTCACTACCTATTTTTCTTTCTTTTTAAAGTAAAGATTATATTATCAGTAAATTATTATTTTCTTTCTTTCTTTCTTTCACAATTTTTTACATAAGAAATGCATATAGATGTGCATTAAATTGTTTAATGGTCTTCCTGACTGTATAAAGCTACAACAGGGTAAGAGTTCAAAATGGGGTTGACGGTTGGTTGCATTATACAAATTGTTTTATTCACTTTATAAGAAGAGGATTTTTTAAAAAAGATTATTAGCAATTTGTATTGCACAAATTAATAATAGTCCCGTTAGCCCCTCGTGTTAAGCTAAATAAGCTTGTGTTACGAGTGGGCTCACCACAATAGTCGAGCGGCGGTGGGACTCGAACCCGCGTTCCTCGGATCTCGAGTCAGCCAGTCCGACCACTTCAATGTTGGGCTATCGTGGCTATGCTATTCTATGCTATGCTATTCTGGCTGTAAGCAAATTGGTAGGTTTATTAGGTAAAGAATATTGTTCATACATGCTGCGGGCTGCGTTCTCTTTGACCTGACCTGACCGCAGAATGCATCCAGTATGGCAAATCTTTGATGCATTATATCTCACTCACCAGTGACCAACTGCCAGTCAGTCTTCACAGTCAGTCGCGCCTGCGCCGCCACACCATTCAGCAGATCCAAGAGATCCCTGGTCTTCTGCAGGTGGAACTCGGTCCCGGCCACGCGCGGCTGGCCTCCGAGGATTTGGGTCAGGTAACGCTGCGCTGATTCTTCGCTGAACGTCTGCCAATCCTGGAAAGAAAAGTAAAGAAAACTTGATTGATAACAAAGTAACACATTTTACAAATACATCACCAGAAAAAAATGTTGCCAATGAGGTCACCCACTCGGTATCATCTTGACTGCATAGCATTAGCGGTACACTGGATTTTAAGTGGATGCCTTGTACAGGCAATTAATATATTAGTTAATAGATAAGAAGATTTAAAAGAAATAAAATAGTCCATTAATAGCATTACTATACAGATCAGCGGTTCTTAAACTTTTTAGCTCGCGACCCCAAACATACGAGGGGCGGCTGAAAAGTTTTGAGCCTAAGTATCTTCAAGTGTTATTATTGACTTTATTTTGATTGAATTAATTTGCCAATAACCTCCTTAGTATATGTAAAAAGTTTCATTTTATTAGCGTCATCACGCTTTTAGTAATTAATCCGTAAACATCACCATGTCTCAGTCATCCGCGCAATGTACGAAATTGAAGTACACAGTTGTCATAAAATTCCTCAAAAAGAGGTACAAAATGCTGACGGTAACATTTGAAGAGATGTCTACAGTTTATGGGGAGTCTAAGCCTTCATTTGCCACCATGAAAGATTGGATCCGATAGTTCAAGCATGGCAGGGAGTCGCTAAAAGATGACCGCAAGTCAGGGCGGCCAGATTTCGCCATTAACGAATAAAATAATGAAAATTTAAATAATCTTGCTTAAGAGATCAGCGAATTAAGCTGTGACAGATAGCTGAAGCCATAGGCATTAGCAAGGAACGTATTGGCGATATTTTTCATACTCATATGCACATGAAATAGGGGTACGCGCGATGGGTGCCAATAATGCTCACGGCGCTCGACAGCCAGCGTCGAGTCACAACTTCGCAGGAGTTTTAGGACATCTTTGGCCATAATCCTAACAATTTTTTTTCTCACATTGTCACTACTGATGAATAATAGACCCGGCAGTACGATTAAGAGTCAATGCAATGGATTCAAAAGGGAAAACGCCGCCGCGGAAATTCAAAGTGGAGCGATCGAATCCCAAGCTCATAGCCACTATTTTTGGGATTGTGGAGGAATTTCATTCATTGCCTACCTACTTAAAAAAAACTACAATAAACGGGGATTATTATGCTGTACTGTTGATAAGAGTGCGTCAAGTGGTTGTTGAAATATTAAGAAGCAAACTGGCGAAAGGAAATCTGTTATTGCAAGACAATTCGCCCGTGCACACCGCGCATGTTGCATAGCTTGCCCCGGGTAAAACTGGATTTCAAGAAATTAATCACCCACCGCACAGTTTAGTCCGAATCCCTAGCTATTTTGTCTAATTCTCAAATTGGAAAAAAGTCCTCCAGGAACGAAGATTTTTGAGTGACAAAGAAATGAGGGCGGCGTTAAAGGCTCATTTTGAAGGCAAAGATTGCGAATTTTTTTTCAGTGGGTTAAAAGCTCTTTTACACAGATGTAAGAAGTCCGTTGTAGTAGAGGGAGATTAATAAGAAAAATATATTTTTTATACTTTTCTATCGGCATTTTTAATACCCTAGGCTCAAAACTTTTCAGCCGCCCCTCGTAAATAGGTAGGCATAGTATGTGAAGCGGACCATGAGGTTTTAATCAGACTTTAAACAGAAAGTCCATGGTTTGGTCAAAATAAACTTGCAACTTTTCTAAGATTCCCACGACTCGTCCCAAAACTGAGGTTAAGAAAGGCTGTTATAAATACTCAAACATAGAAGAATAAGGCCCGGTTTCTAAATGAGGGCTATCGTTTTTATACTTAACAGTTGGCACCCCTGGCGATTGACAGGACCTTACTCTACAGTGGCGCCATCTTGATGAGCGCAAATGCAATAGTCCTCCTACCACTATAGCGCTCACCAGCCGGCGCCACTCTCTTCGCTATTAGCAAGTGACCTTACTCTACAGTGGCGCCAACTGGTGAGCGCTAAAACGATAGCCCTCATTGAGATAGTTTGGCTTGAGGTTATCTTCTTAACAAGTAGGAACTTGGAACTTTTCATAATAAATCGCGTGTGATCGCGTTGGTTTGGCTGAACCTTGAGTAGAAAATGAGCACGCTCAAGCTTTTTCGCAAACAAGGGTTTTAAAGCAAGGGTTTTCGCGAAGGAAAGATCCGCTAGATGGCGGAACGTGGATCTGACTGCTGCGTGAATGGTGGATTTTGAAATATCTGTCAACGTCTTGTCAAAAATAACCAATCATGCAGCATTTGGACCTCGCGTCTACGTATTGCCATCTGGCGGATTTTTCATTCGCGAAAACCCTCATTCTCACTTTAGAAACCGGGCATAAAAAGTGTAAATACATAACAACTCACATCTCTGCCGATGCTGACTTCTTGCACCACCCTTGGCATGTCATCCTCAATGAGTTGCGTCAGGAAACCGAGCAGCAGGTACAGTCCTAATAGTACGATTATTAGAATACTGGGTACCTACAACATGGTCTTAATATAACACTATCACAGTCAGTTAATTGATTAATTTAATTGTTATTATGTCAAGACACCACAAGTAAAACAACATACAACCCAACCAAAACCAAATCTAAAAACCGCCACCAAACACATTATGTAATATTTTTTAATAACATAAAACAATTAATATTATCCCCTTATTACAGAGTTAAACTCGCGTTCATTACTAGTTTAAATTCATATTTAGTATGGAAAAGTGAATTTAAACCAGTGATCATCGTGCGTTTAACTTTTTTGTAATAAATCACATAACATTTATTTTTATTTACCAACCACCAAATGTATGTTTGTAGTCAAAAAATAATTTTGGCGATGTTATTTTACTGTGTATGTGTGTACATAATATGTTAATAAGTATTAAGTAGTTTATGAAAATATGCAAAGTCATAAACAACAGTATCAAATATTTGCTATTTAATCTATTCTTAATACAGATAAGATTACTCACGCGATGTGGGTAAAATTATATCGGATTAATTATCAGCAAGGAAGCCCTGATAAATTTAGAAAACACGCGTGCTTTTCATTCTAAATTCGTTTAATTTGTCTAAAAAGAGCTATTTTATTGTTGCTTCTATAATTAAATCTGTTCGCGATAATTAGCTTTGTTAAAAATAGAATAGATTCTAATACTTTTCATTAATTAAAATTTGTTTTATCATTTAATTTTAGTATCTAGCTAAATCAGGCTTATGATAACGAAAATTATTTATGGCGCCAAATGATAAACTAAAGTCCGATTAATCTAGTTTTGATGTAAATTTGTTTCTAGAAGGCATAGTTTGACTAATATTAATCAATCAACGACAATAATTTACGTACACAACGTATGGCCGCCTGGGTCTAGTAATCACCCACCAGTGATATAAAAAAGTTTTCTGAGATCATTGTTGATACAAAGGGCTACTCTCTAACGCTTATTTTCGTACTTTCAGTTAAATCATGAGCAATAGCGAAAAAGAGCCCCGATAAATGACAAAAGTTTTAGGATGAAACCCTAGTCAAAGTAATTTTTTTTTCAGACAAGACTGAAGTGTATAGTGTAATTACAAGGTCGAGGCCTTGTATGAGGGATAAGTGACCAGAAATGATGCTGTCCCACAGTTATTTTCTCCATACATTTACGGTGATATGGATTTTAAAAGCTTGACCTTAATCCTTAGTTAAAATACACGGAGAGTGCATATTTGAATAGTGGCAACCGTATGTTCCCAAAAACAAAAAGACGTGTTTTTTGAACCCGATAAGGTAAATCAAATTTATAGTGCATCCCAAAACAATAACAATTTTAACATACACAAAGCGAAATTCCCTTTTTTAATTATTTACTCACTGATTTCACGGGTTCATACAAATGAATTCCCTTTCTTGTGATTTCGTACAACACCTAGAATTAAAACCTATTATTTGCAAAATATTAAAGTAGACTAATATTTTAAATATTATTTTTAAAACTATTTTTAGAACGAATAGTTAGATATTTAATTAAAAAGATGATAATAATTCTTAATGAATAAAAAAAAGATTAGTCACATAGATGATAATGATGAATGATAAAGTTATCACAATAAAATAATGAGATGACAAAATTATTCACAAAATTTAGTAAAAAGTATTAGTAGGTAACACAATAAATACTAGGATTTAAATTCAAGCCAGATTATCACAACAAGAATGCGTTGGTTTTTCCATTTATTTAAAGCTAAATTACGAACTTGAATCCGACTTGAAGAAATACGAAGGGGGCATCAAAAAAGTATTTGAGAACCACTGTCTTCGTCGAAGTATTTTACAAGTTTGTAACTGAGTGTAAGCAACATGTTGTAGTTAGAAAGAACTAAATAGTAGTCTATTTTATAACATGTTTTTGAAACAAGAACACGTTATTTTAAACGCAGATACTCCAGTTGTATCATCTACCTACAGTCCAGCTTTTCATTCGAGTCACTGACGCAACATTTTGGAGATTATCTTTTATGCTTTTATCCGCTTATTTGCAGTTGCAGTGATTTAGCCAATGCCCAGTGTTCAAGAGAACAATTTTTATCTGTTAATTTCCCATATGTCAGGTGTCTCGAATAAAAAGCTGGCTTGCAAAATAAATATGAACTATATTAACCCGTTGCCAGGGCTTTTCGTCGCCTTTCTCATTGTATTCGTCTGTAGGTAAGCCCGAGTAAGCCCGCGGCGTGTTCTGAAATACATAGTGAAGACATAAACATTTGGGTTGTGGAGTCAACAAATTGAAACGTCTTCTGTCAGCATTTGTGCGGATATTATGAACCTAAATGACGCTTCTAACCGTCAGAAATGGAAGAAAAACGCCAGGAGAGCTACCCTCGGAGATGACATCGTGTACCTCATCAGCGCAACCACGACCACTCTGACGAGAGTGCCCGACTAAGAACCTAAAATTTTGATAAAATCTGGAGATCCACGCCGGATCTGATTCTAGTCCTGAAGTTATTGTAGTCATCAGCACTGCATAAATGATATAGACCTTTTACAAGAAGCGAAAAAAATATGGTTAAGAAAACAAAATGCGGTGCAAGACCCCTGGTCCAGAAATTTGGTTTAATAGAAAATGTTTAAATTAATTTTAAGTGAAATAATTACCCTATCCGCCATACAAAATCTGTGATGTGTTATAGTGATGTATGTCAGTAATGACAGCTTTGCTATTTTTTTTATAGTCCATCCAATATAGCTTGATTAGAATGACAGCTGTCATCAAAAGTAACGACATAACTTTGTAGTAGCGATCAATGAGAGCTAAATATTGGCGGACAAGAAATAATTCACGTCTGACCTACAAACAATATTTTCGACGACAGTGCTTCCAATAAAAATGATAATTTCGTGTAAATGCAGCGTTAAATTACATCAATAAGTAGTAATTCGAAATTATAAAAATCAAGCTAGAGTATTAACGACGTCTTTACAAGGTTATCTCGACTTACAAAAATGTTAGTGTTGGGACATATCGACAAATGTCATATTAAATTAAAACCATGGGGTCCAAGCGCGCGCTCATTCCTTTTATAAGGAACTGGCAAAGAGGCTCACCGAGGTGACCGGTGATCAAAAGGCTGGCAGCTATTTCGGCCAGAGAATTAGCCTGGCCATTCAACGTGGCAATGCTGCCAGCCTTTTGGGCACCATTCCTGACTGCGGCGCTGGGGGTGAAGTATTTTTTATTTTGTAAATAGTTTTTATCATTAGTAATTTTAAAATTTTAGTTTTTAAGTCATTTTAAATTAAAACTGTTTTTTTAACATATTTAACAAATTTTTTTTCTTACTAATTTTTAACATATTTAAGTCAAGTTATACGTTTTTCTAAATGTTCACTATTAAAAACCAAAAAACATTTCATTCTTAAATAATCAAACATCGGAAATCAATCACCGGTAATTTTTTGGGTATTCATAGCACCGTTGCTCTAGAAGAGATGCCCACCGCCCTCTAGGGAGAGGAAAAACCCACTGAAGAACACTGATGATAATGACTTCGACTTAGGTTGTACACCCTTGACATGAATTTTAAATTTTACTGTCTTTAACCCTTTTCTTGGCATCGTAACACGGGTGATACATCATAATTTAAAAAATCCTGAGGGCAGCGAAAGCTTTAGAAATAATTTATTTTATACATAACACGTTCCTGATATATCATAGAATGAGATAAAAAAAACTATTCACACAAAAATACATTTGGCTGTCAGTTATTGCCAAAATTGGTTAACCTAAGCATGTTGGCTTCAAACGCGTGGTAAGTTTATTTGTTTATTGGCGATATCACAAAATATTTATGTTATTTTCTGTATGTAATTTACAGAAGAAGGATTACTCTGAGTTTTTCGTTTGGTTTGGATGGTGTGTATTGCTACTTGCCGATTTTATAACCGTCCATGTGCCTGTGTATCATATATGTTACATTGCCAAGTGCGTCGTGATGTATTTTTAAATCATAATTTAAGAAAAAATGCGTATTTTTAAAAGATATTAGTGTTACATTAGTAGGAAATACAGTAATTAGAGTGGACAAGCTTGTGGAGTGCAATTAGTTCATAAAAATCTATTAAACTCCATCCACGCTACCTTCTGATGCCGTCAAATATGAAAATGTTGGCCTATTTTCGCTTCTTGTGGAAAATATAAAACTAGAAAAATAGGCAGATTAAATATAAAATGCACAAAATATAATCAACTTTTATGTGGTAAAAAGTTATTCGATTTTATGACTTTTATCATTGTTAGTAGGTATAAAAAGCAAGAGTCCGAGTTATTATTATTTGCTATAATTGGATTTGGCATATTCTTTTCACTCTGAGTTTCTCTTTTGATAAGGAAGTTTAAAAAATACCTTTTTAAATTATTTATGTATGTTTTTGTTCATTCAAAATTATATTTTGAATATTTTAGCTTTTTAATTTTCTATACCCTAATCTTGGCAGTGTATCATATATGATACACCTGGTTTCTGAAAAACTGAAAACAATATATTTTTTTAAACATTTTTATTGGCCTATTAGGATCATATTTAACTCATAAATATCAAAAAAAATAAAATCGTAGTTAATTTTTGGTCATGCCAAGATAAGGGTTAAATTTAAATCATAATTGTCATTTTCTACACTAATATTATAAAGAGGAAAACTTTGTTTGTTTGTTTGGTTGTAATGAATAGGCTCAAAAACTACTAGACCGTTTTAAAAAATTCTTTCACTATTCGAAAGCTACATTATCCACGAGTAACATAGGCTACATTTTATTTTGGAAAAAAATATGGAGTCCACGCGGGCGGAGCCGCGGGCGGAAAGCTAGTTATGAATAAAGATATATGAAGAAAAATTGGGTGCATTTTTTCATATCATTTTTTCGAAAACTTATCGATACATCTATGTGAACCGTACGAAACATACCCATCACTAGTCACATTCGTTTGACAGCCGTCATTCTAATCAAGCTATATTGGATAGACTATAATGATCTGGAAAACACTTATAGTTCCAAAATACTGAACTGTCCTATGCATGACATTGACAGCGGGGCGCCACCGTCAATACCGGATCACTGGTTCCGATTTTTGCCATGTTGGAAACCATATAGTTGACCGATGGTAGCGCCCCCCTGTCATTGAGTTTGGTGGGACAGTTCTGCTTGGGTCATCTATAGCACGATCCTCGAACTATAGACCTATATTAACGCTGGGTCCTTTACTAGGTCTGGATTATTCATCCAAGGATGTCCAAGGTCTGGACATAAATTGATAGAAATATTTTATCGTTTCCGTTTGGTTATCACAATTTTATTGGCACTCCTCGGTCAAGTTTCAAAATCTTGTTTCCTGTTACCTAAACGAGGGTATTTTTGACACCACCCATGTATGACTACATGTGAAATGAATCAGAAGGCGTTAGATATTTTAACTATCGCACTTATTGGATTATTTCTTACTAGCTTTCCGGCCGCGCCTTCGCCCGCGTGGAATTTTGTCTGTCACAGAAAATCTTTATCGCACCGTCGCACGCCTCCATTTCAAAAACCGGGATAAAAACTATCCTATGTCCTTTCCCGGGACTCAAACTATCTCTATGCCAAATTTCATCAAAACGGTTCTGTGGTTTAGGCGTGAAAGCAAGACAGACAGACAGAGTTACTTTCGCATTTATAATATTAGTATAGATTTAAACTTTATCAATAGTTTTCAGAAAGGGCAGCGTTATCAACGACCGTCGAAATCACACTCGTTCACTTTATCGGTGTTTTGACTTAACGCGATCTTGAGTGATACACAAAGTTGTTGAGATGAGAATAAGATGAGAATTCTTCTATTATATTCATTATCGTAGCAATTTGGGTTAAGGTTCGCCTATAGTATAGCGAAACTACCATCAAATGATATTAATTATGTGATCGGGCAGGCCTCCCACTAGGTGGACCGACGATCTGGTGAAGGTCGCGGGAGGTGCCTGGATGCGAGCGGCGCAGGATCGGTCTTCGTGGAAATCCTTGGGGGAGGCCTTTGTCCAGCAGTGGACGTCTTTCGGCTGAAACGACGACAAATGTGATCGATCAATACGAAGATAAGTGTTTGGGTATAGAAAAAAGGGAATTGACCAAATTATAAGAAGCTGATGCCTGGTTGGCGTTGAAAATTGGAGAATAGGGACATTATTTGGGTTTTTTCAGTAGCTATTAAATCAAGCTTGGCGAGAAGAAGTTAGGTTTTGTCGATTCAAGAAAACTTTTCCAAATACGCGAGATAAGTTACAACAAACAGTTTAATTCTTAGAGAACAAAATCATGTTACCAAATACTGTGCGAATTTTAATGACGAATTGATGAGTAATAAATTCAGTTGTGAGTTCATCGTTCTAAACTCACCAGCTTTGACGGGGCGATTGTTTAATAAAACAACTCTATTGAAATGTATGAAACTATGAAGAACATCACGTACAATAGGATTATTCTATTTCCTACTAGCTGACCCAGCGAACTCTGTTCCGCCTTAAAGGCAATATAAGCCATCGCAATTTTTCCTTATTTGCTCACCGTTTAGACCTACCCTGGACTACGACAAACATTTTAAAACCAAAATCAGCTCAATCGGCCCAGCCGTTCTCGAGTTTTAATCAGACTAACGAACAGCAATTCATTTTTATTTATATAGATTAAATAATTTTGCAGGTACAAAGACTGATTGTATCAGCCTTCACTGGTTTGGAGGTAGCATTAATGAGAAAGAAAAGTGAATAACTATTTTAATTTCCAATCTGCAGAGATCTCCGGATTTTCAATCTGATCTGAGTCTATAACGAGGAAGCTCTTGGCCTGCATCTCACCTGATGAAAAGTGATGATGAGGCCATAGGTGGATGCGAGATTCACTCGGAATCCTCAGGAATCCTTAACCACAGAGGAACTGGCTACCTAACCTCTTTGTATCTGCATGCCAATTAATTTGATGTCACTAAAGATAGTTTTACCTTTGACATTTTATTTTTCCTTTGCGTCAATTTAGAGCTCTCCATTTTCACTTTAACAAAAACACAGCAGCAAAAGATGTATCTCGGTTGATGAAACAGTGAAAACTGATACGATCGCCTTCATGAAACATAGTGTTATCAGGGATATCTGTAGTTTATTGCACACTTATCTGTTTGCTTAAATCTTGCTAATTTACTGTGCAGTTTGTTTTATCTATAAAATATTAGGATATTAAGCAAATTGATTGTGGATGTATTGAATGTTGTTTTTCCAAACGTGTGATGACTGATTGGTAAAGTCATAATGCAAGGTCAACATTTATTGCAGTTATTTTTAGCTTAAAAGATAATGTTCAATAAGGACTAGGGCATATCTATAAAGTACTGCGAAGTTTTAGTGGATAGCTTGGATTAAGTGTTTCTAAGTCTTCACAAAAACTTGTCCTATCTTTATACTTACACATTTTTGTATCAGATAGTTTAATAAGTGCCAAAAATATACTTAAGTAATGACGGAAACAATTTTTATCAACTGAAACATAAATACATAAAGTAGAACGCAATAAAACATGTGTAAAACAATAAAAAATAATTTATGACATTACAAAATTAATCGTTATTTTATTGTAATGGATAATACTTTTAAAGAAACGTGTCGGGATTTAATTTAATTGGTTTTTCGACGTTTAGAAGAACGTGACTCGAAACGAAGCACGAAATCATAAATAATTCAGCCTGCAATGTCTAAATATGTGGCATTGGAACGATAGAAATACTCGTAGAAATAAATAAAAAAAAAAACTACGACGAACTATTAGAACAAAAAAAAGACTATTGTCTAAAATCTAATACTGTGGGAAAAACCTTACGTGTTATGAAAAAAAAACCTTAAACTACCTACTCTTTATCACAACTAATCCTAAATTAAAAGCGCTCACGATAGCGGCGTTCTAGAGATTTGCTTCATTTCGTTCTAGAGCCGATCCTGTATACGAATAATTATAAAGAAAAAAGCGTTTTTTTAATCAATCATTATCATAGGTAGGTACATTCAGCATCAAATAGTTCGTGACACCCAAAGTACAAAAAGTTCACAACACGCCTTTGTTACAATAATTGGAATAAGGTGGTATTGTCAACTTTTTCGCCACTTTGGGTCCTATTTTGTGCTTTGGGTGTCACGAAATATTTGACGCTGACTGTAGGTACTTTTTTGAGCAGTTCTTATTTTTGGAGCCTTAGAATTTAGAACTCTATTGCCCGTTTTCACCATCAATCCCTAATTTTTAAGACAAAACTTTGAAAACAAAATTCCTGTTTTGTGTTACCATAGGGGTCACATAAAAATTAGGGATTGATGATTAATAAATAAGTAATCTTTACCCCATTTGTATTCGGTGGGGTAACTTGAGAAAAGGTTTGGGAACCTATGACCGCAGACATTTTACTGAAATAATATTATTAGGTAATCCGGGGTAATAGGCCGATTATCGAGTGCGTTTTGCACAATATTTCCGCACGCAATGCGTTTTAGTGGTTAGTAGTGAAGTATGTTATCCACTTGGGGGTCTTAGGTTCGATTACGAAAAATCCAACGGTGTGCGCCTACTCTAAAAGTAGGCGCACACCGTTGGATTTTTCGTCGGCCGATAGTTTAGTCGGGCAGTTGATCAGTATGGGCATGTATGGGAGTGCGCACACTACGCCGATTCGATTTGGCCGATTCTTCATACAAATTAAAATCGGGCACAACTATCGGCCAACTAAAAATCAACGGTGTGCGGCCTACTCTTAGCAGAACTACATAGTGATAAGGTTTGAGGAGATTACGGGTTCGATACCCGCACAGTACATACATTTTTTTTTTGTAAATGGACAGTGTGTATACTCGTATTTACTATGTTTTCTTACCTATATGACAAGACAAAGTAAAAATTCTCGTGCTCGACAAATGTTTTGGTTAATGTCGTTTTTAGAGGTTTTCGTGACGACTTACCAGCTATGAAAATCGCATGCACAGGCTTAAGATGTAACAACTTATTGAGTCGTCGTTAATTGTAGGTAAATTAATTATTGTAGTCAAACGGACGACTCAATAATTATTAGGTGTTTTTGTACACGGTGGACTTTGTCCATTACTATAACTGAGGCTTTACAGTAAATAAATGCATCGAAAAAGTTGCCCTAGACCTACCTGCCCCCCTAAACAAGTTGCACTTTTTGATCGAATCGAAAATCGAATCCGTCATAACCGCATAGTAAAAAAAAATAATTAAGTGGCAGTGGGCGGGGCACATAGCTCGTAGAGCTGATGGTCGCTGGGGCAGGAAAGTTCTTGAGTGGCGACCACGAGCCGGAAGACGTAGCGTGGGTAGGCCTCTCACTAGGCGGACCGACGATCTGGTGAAGTTCGCGGGAGGTGCCTGGATGCGAGCGGCGCAGGACCGGTCTTTGTGGAAATCCTTGGGGGAGGCCTTTGTCCAGCAGTGGACGTCTTTCGGCTGAAACGACGACGACGACGACAAAAATAAGGCTTTTCGACCATTTTTCGACTAGTTTACGATTATAATGAGCACTTTGAGACCCACTGACTCAATTAACTAGAACGTAACTTACAACTTTACAAGTTATTTCAATTTTATCGCGCAATCACACGGTTTAGTGGACGCGCGTGTAACGAACGCAGGATGTTGGCCAAGGGACGTTTGTAGTAATTTACATGAATATTAGTGTACCTACTTAGAATGAAAACAATTTAGACTAGGCGCAGACCACCGATTTTTAGTTGACCGATAGTTGTGCCCGATTTTAAATTGTATGAAGAATCGGCCAAATCGAATCGGCGTAATGTGCGCACTTCCATACATGCCCATACTGATCAACTGCCCGACACCACGTTCTGTGGTACTGTCCTCTGTATGAAGACCTGCGGTGGGAGATGCTGAGTGGGATAGCGCTCTCGGAGGGTTACGGTCCTGCGTGGTACCCCGATCTTGTCAGCTCGGAGGCGAACTTCGCGCGGCTGCGAGGTTTCGCGCACGCGTGGCACAGGAGACGGAACGGACAGACGCACTATGGAGCGAAATTGCGATTTATGGACATAGCGATTTTTTTCACAATTTCTATTTGAAAAAAATACCTATCGATAGGTTACGTTATTCTGATGAATAAATGCTGCACAAGTTTTTCTCTAAAACCAATAGTTTGACTGGAAAAAAATATTTTCCATTTTCGTTGTATGGAATGAAACATAAAGTGGTCGATTTCGACTAAGCCTTGACAGATCTTGCTTTGAAACTACTTGAGCCTTGTTCTATGGCTTGTTGACTGTAATCCTACGCTATCAGCGCGCATCCAAAGTTGCCCGTTCACAAGTTATGAGGTTCTGAAAAATTAAAAAAAAGTAAGTAAAAGTGACTTTTTTTTGGAATATCTTTAAAGATTTAACAAAAATATAAAGATTTTATACGTTAATAATGTAAATTAACCTTAAATTACTGCTAAAAACACATTTTAATAAACTTAAAAGGAATTAAATCAGCGATTTTTTTTTCACAATTTCTGTTTAAAAAAAATACCTATCGATAGGGTATGTTATTCTGATGAATAAATATTATGAACGTTTTTCTCTAAAACCAATAGTTTGGCTGGAAAAAAATATTTTCCATTTTCGTTGTATGGAATGAAACATAAAGTGGTCGATTTCGACTAAGCCTTGACAGATTTTGCTTTGAAACTACTTGAGCCTTGTTCTATGGCTTGTTGACTATAATCCTGCACTAACAGCGCGCGCCCAAAGTTGCCCGTTCAGAAGTTATGAGGTTCCGAAAAATGAAAATTAAAGTAAGTAAAATTGACTTTTCTTTAGATAAGACGACAAGAGAAAGGTTAATTACATTACTAAAGTATATAATTTTCATGTTTTAGTTGAATCTTTAAAGATTTATACCCAAAAAAAGACACTTTTACTTACTTTAATTTTCATTTTTCGGAACCTCATAACTTCTGAACGGGCAACTTTGTGCGCGCGCTGTTAGTCTAGGATTATAGTCAACAAGCCATAGAACAAGGCTCAAGTAGTTTCAAAGCAAAATCTGTCAAGGCTTAGTCGAAATCGACCACTTTATGTTTCATTCCATACAACGAAAATGGAAAATATTTTTTTCCAGTCAAACTATTGGTTTTAGAGAAAAACTTGTGCAGCATTTATTCATCAGAATAACGTAACCTATCGATAGGTATTTTTTTCAAATAGAAATTGTGAAAAAAATCGCTATGTCCATAAATCGCAATTTCGCTCCATAGTGAGACGGCTAGCGGCCAGGCACCGGATGGTGCCAACGTGCTAGTAGAGTCCATGCCCCAGAAGGGGGAGAGTGGCAAGGGACAAATGGACAAAGATTAAAGAGCTTGTAGAGAGTCAAGAATTGCGCGCGGTGGAGTGCAATCTGCCGTAGGCAGCCGCAATTCCGCGCGCATCTCTCAAGATTCGGCCACAATAACCGCGAGGTTGGTATGGCCATGGGTGGTGGTGGGATTTGATCAACTGCCCGACTAAACTATCGGCCGACGAAAAATCGATGGTCTGTGCCTAGGCTTGAAAACACATCGTGGGCTTCAAGTCGTATAAGCCTGGGCGCAGACCACCGATTTTTCGTCGGCCGATAGTTGGGTCGGGCTGTTAATCAGTCAAGGCTGTCAATCAAGGGGTATTGCATAAAATATACGACACTATGGCCATAGTATAATGACGCCCAAGTGTCGTTTTTGCATTAAACGACAGCTAGCTTGAAGCCCGCGACACGTAGAAAGCATAAATAACTTAGAAAAAGGGAAGCTGCCTATAATTCTTTGGATTTTAACTGTCTTTAAAGACAATGAAACAATGACAAAAGAAATGTATAGGTAATTAGTGCCTAGTCATGTATGTAATAAATAAATTAATTGTAATCAAGATTCTATTGTGTATGCTGTATTTATAAACTAATAAAGAAAATCCATATTCAAAAGGATACTGCCCTTAATCCATATGGGTAAAGGAAAAAATGCCTGCAAAAAATTCAAGTTCTGTATTTGATAATTTTTTAACGAACACATTGTCCTGAAGTTTTAGCAGCCTATCTTTTAGTAGTGTTTATGTAAAACTATTCATGACAAATTCATATTTATTTGAAGCCGAATTACTAATAAAGTAATAGCTATAAAATGGCTGGTAACTTGCTGACTAAAGTAAAAAAAAATGGATACTCCCAGTTTGTTTGTTTCAACCAAATGACGTCCACTGCTGGACAAAGGCCTCCCCCAAGAATTTCCACAAAGACCACTCCTAGTTATTACAATCCTAATCACATTAATGTTAATACAACTTTGTTAGTAAGTAATATTGGAAACAACTAAAGTGCCTGTAATTGTGTAAATAAGTACTAATATTCTTACTATATTTTTGTCCCATTAAACATTAAACATTTTGGTATCCAAAAGAGTAAAAACACAAATCTTGGTTTAAATATGTGATTAGCAGGTTTAGCACTCCTTTAAAATGGTCGAGTAGACATACAACACCAATATCTAGCACTGATATTAGTCACTGATAACATTACGAGTCCATTATCTTTACTACGATGATATCAATAGTTTGCTATTTGAATTTTAGAAGTATAAAACTGCTGTAAAAATTAAGTCTCAAGGCTGCGTAATCAGATAATATTGATTTACTTAGTTTAATCGATGGTTCTATTACATTTTGTGAAGTCAGAACGCTGCCATTGACAAATCATGGTGGGGTCAAAGCAGAAACTTGACGATTAATATACAAAATTGCTTGCTGTTTTAAATTTATTACAAATTATCATTATTGTGGAAAGTTTAATACAAATTAATAGTCTAAATAAAGATGGTAGGTAGGATTCGGGATATTATGTCATATTTTGGCGTGCACCTCAAAAATTATAAATGCCGTACCATAATAATCTTGATAAAAAAAAATGTTTTTACTGCAGTTTCAGGAAATGTTATTTACAAGAAAGTAAATGCTGACAGAAGACTTAAAATTTTTAAAGTTACTTACCAAGAAAGACCCCTTTTTGTTTTTTAAATTAATAAATTCGTCGCCGGCAGCACTCATTGTGAAGTTTTACCTGCTTACAACTTGTAAAAACACAAGCACTACTTGAAAATTTTAATTTACAACACAGTAATCACTACCACTGATACATTCTTATAATAAGTAAAAATACATGTGGATTATGCACTTTGTACGCTTGTGACCAGAGAAATTAATAAAGTTTTGCAATATTACATTTCCATGAAAAAAAGTAGGTAGGTAAAAAAGTATGAAGAAACTTGAAATGTCAAAGACCGTTCTATCTAGTATCTACGTTTATTTTAACGTTCAATTGATTAAATGTCAAATTTGGAAATCCCTTCCGAAACATTATTTGTATTAGCACATTTTGTGAATATTTTATACAACCAGAATGAAAACAATATAATAAATGATAGTTTAATTATTGTATTAATACCTAGTTCAATATTTTTCTTATACATTTTTATTATTTTTTAAGACGATAGAACGAACGAACGGTAAAATAGCAAGATATTGCTTTGGCATCTGTCAAGTTGACGTATAATGTTACCAGTATTTAAATAAAATTTCCACTCAGCAGGATGGATTTTTTTCTCATCATACTATTCAATTCAGTTCCAGACAGTGGCGGCGTAGCATGGGTTGGCACCCGGGGCCGATTCAAAGATTGAAAGACAATCGCACCTTCCTCGCCCCCGTATCGTGACATAGACCGCAGACTTGCCATGCAGATGTACCTATTAATCTGCGTGACTGTTGCCACCCCCTGATGCTTGGCACCCGGGGCGGACCCAGAGGAGAGGAGTGGATCCAGAAAATGCAGTGCAGAATAATAATTAAATTCCATGTAAAAAAAGTGTTGATAACTCATAGATTAGATTATAGAAGTGAAGTTCCTGCCTTCCCTTCGATTCGATCCCATAAGAAAAATAAAAATTTCAACTTTTTCCAAAAAAATATATTAATAATCAAAAAGAAGGGGTCAATAAAAGCATATTTAAGTACTCAATAATTTTATTAATATTATGCTCACAATCTAAGTACAGTGTATAGTTTATTTAACTACTCAATAAATTAACGTCTGGTAATCTCTATCAAAGATAGCACAAATCACAATACGTCACCCTTTCATACATCAAAATTTTATAGTTTTTTTGTTAGTTGCACAGACAGAGTACATTAAACTTTTATTAACGAATTAGGATTGTGCATTCAAAACGTAAGACTATTTCGGACGACTATTTACACTTAATAAGGTAGCGAAAAATGACTGATTTTGTTTCAAAAACATACACTTAGTTATAACGTCAAAGTGGATATTTTAATCTATTCAAATATTTATATTAAGCTTATTACAAATTGTATACTAGTTAATATTTATAATTATAGTTTAAAAATTTATACAATATTTACACAAAACGTATATACATCAAGATGAATACCAACAGATCATGATAATAATAAAATATGGAACCAAACTAAAGTAATAATTGTACCACTTGTGCTCTCTAGCACAGGGGTCATACCTCAACAACTGAAAAATAGTTTAAATACGTTAGACCTACCGACTAATACCTTTTACAATATGCAGAAAGCTGCAATTCTCAATACGTGCCGAATTGTACGGCGATTCCTACAAGAGGACCATCACTTGGTTAACAACCCGTGAGGTTCTCTTGCAATACCGGAACAACCAGTTCCGAGAATCTTTAAGAAGAAAATAATTATACCCATAAACTAAGCCTTAACTTTATCTTTATCTAGTAAAACTAGTGGTAAGCATCACATACATAATTTAAATCTTTGCAAGGAAAAAGAGGCAAGAAAACTAAAAAAATAATTTGCACTGACCCTGTTAGTTTAAAAAAATAAGCAAAGTATGAAAGAAAAAAGTTAAGATAAATTCTATCGATAGGTACAAAAATTTGTTTTAATTATGCACAACATACATAATATTTCTCTATTAACTGCACTGCCTTTAGATAATGTTCATTTTTTATATTGACTGGATCGTATTCGTAAACACTAAGCGATTAATGAAAACATTTAAACAGAAGAACGTAATATATTTTTCGTTCTATACTTTTTTTCAACTAAACATGACAGTAGAGTGGATTATTCGAGTTCACTTAGTGCTTTTTTTCATCCGTCTCCGAATTAGTCATTCAACAACAAGTTATATTCCATTTCCAAGTGGCGCACGAGAAGGTTGGTTCCCCTGTCTCGCTCTTTCGGAGGCGGTTAGGTGAGACGACACTAGGGGGAAGGAGGAAGGCTGTCATCGCTCTCGAGGTACGTTACGTAGTTGTCTTCTCCACAGTGCGGTGGTCGTGGTGGAGGGAGCGAAGGCATATCATAGCCATGCATCTGCAACAAATAAAGAAACATCAGTCGTAATAAAAAAACCGGCCGAGTGCGAGTCGGAATCGCGAACCGAGGGTTCCGTACAAACTTCTCTTTGATTTTGTCATAGCTTAAAAGCTTAGGCGCAGACCACCGACTTTTAGTTTGCCGATAGTTGGACCCGACTTTAATTTGTATGAAGATTCGGACAATAGCAAATCGGTGTAATGTGCGCACTTTCATAAATCTCCATCCATACTGATTAACAGCTCGACCCAACTATTGGCCAACTAAAAATCGGTGTTCTGCGCCTAGGCTAAAAGTATAGACTTGAGTATTTGATTTGAGACATTCTTTGTAAGCAATCTAGCGCTTTTTTAATAGTTTGGTTAGTTGGCAGACATCGACAGACAGACGGACGGAAAAAGCAGTAAAAGGCTTATTAGTGCAGTAAATAACGCTTTTCAAAATAACAGTTTCATACCTGATTTACAAGCTGCTGAAATGCAGCGCTATGATGAGGTGCCCGGTCAAGATCGGCGTGTAAAGCGAAGTCAGACAGCGCCTTCCACGGTGGCTGGTACGCCGTCACCTCGAGCGGAAGCGCGGCGGCCTCGTGTCGCACAGGGGAGCCAGCCACCAGCGGCACGCCCATCGACATGTAGCCTAGACGGCGGCCTTCCTGCAAACAAAGTTACACTCAGATTCGTTTATTTGGCTTGGTGTTTATTATGAACGGTAAGTTATTGAAAATGATTACCTTAAAAATATTTAATCTTAATCTAGCGAGTGAGTTTATTGTCTGTTTTCAACTTGACTTGGTTGAGGTTTGAAATGAAGAAAGAACAATAAATGCAGTACAGTAGTTACGAAAGAGTCCTCTGACTTACTCTGGTGACCGATATTCGGCATAAATAGATGTAAAAAAATTGCACGTTGAGCAGTAAATAAAAGCTACGATCGTGGTCTAGTCATGAGGTATCAGATACTTATGATAGTAGTTTATTACAGGATAACTTATAGTAGTGCCTTGCTAGAGGCCGAAGAGTCTTAAAATTATAAAGTATTCAAAAAGTGCATACAGAATCTATCATCACCTTCTCCTGCTGCATTTGCATTTTCAATTGCAGCGTCTTCTTTTTGTCCTTACAGCGTTTGTTCTGGAACCAAACTCTGATGACTCTCGGGCTTAAGCCGGTCATTTCTACTAGCTGTTCCTTCATCAAAGCATCTGGTCTAGGATTCGCTGCGTAGCAAGTTCTGTAAACAAAGATTAAAGTCATAAGTCAATAGAACTACAATAACTACATGATGTTAATTGTAACGGGACATTATTTTGTTAGTTTGCCAAAAAATGGGTAAAAATTTAACAAGTGACAACACTGAAGTGAAATGTCAGAATTAGTTCTTTGATCTCAAACAAGATGGCGTTAGGGAGTGTAAAAAAGTTAAAAACTTTTTGCGTGTTTTGAAAATATTGGTTTTGATATTTTTATCTTTTTACACCGATTATTTTTCAGTTGGTGCAGTTTTGCAGTTGCAATTTTCAGGACGCCATCATTGCATGTAATAATTTTACACCCACAAACAGGTGCACAAGAATTTAAGTCAATTGCCGTCTTAGCGGCCATTGCAAAATAAGCTCTAACAGTTAAGTATTAAAATTGGTAAACAATCATCTCACCCCAGCGTTCTCAGTTGTTTTTCGGTTAGCACGGTGCGCACGCGCGTGGATTTGCCGTCGCGGGCGCTCGACTTCTCGGAGTCGCTGCCGTTACATAGTGGGAGGAAAAGCGAACGTTTATCCAGGGTGGCGTTTTGTACACAAAATTTAGTATTTTTTAAAATATTCATAACTTTAACTACCTCGGAGATCGCGAGGTGAGACTGAATACCTACTTTGTCTAAGATCGATTGACCTTTTGAAATAGCTTCGAAAGGGATGGGCGTTCTAGGTTTTGTCTATCGTACTATAGTGTCACACATTAGGCTACTTTAATGTAAATTTTCAGGTCATGTTATGCCACCATTAATATTAAAAAACCTACTTAGTAGGTTCTTTCACGTCCCCATTTTCTTTCACGTTATTGTAAAATACAATTTTAGTAAGATAAGAATTGGTAGGCAGACTATCTACCTTCACTTGGGTTTCATTGGAGGCCAAACTGTAGATAGATCCTGCCCTCCCAGACAAGAAAACGAGACAATTTAAATTTTCGAAATCGCTTCAAGGAGCGAAGTAATTTCGGAATTGCACTTTGCTAAATGGCGCCACGCCTTATATTAGTTCCAATTTTCATTCATAGATGGCGACATCCGGAGTTGTCTCGCGGTATCATAAATGATTCTTTCCTGTTTGCATATTTTGTTATTAGAAGTTTAATATTTATATCAGCCTATGAAATTTTTGTTAATTAATACGTGTACCTATTGTGTGTCAACAACTGTCACGATTTGTTACTTGTTTAGAGCTGGTCCAGATGACGTGTTTTTACTCGCGTGTTTCGACTTCTGTCGCAAAACGGAATATGCGAGTAAAAACGCGTCATCTCGACCAGTTCTTAGAGAGCTGGCTATACAGGAGATGCAGTAGTGGGAAAGAGGAGGTATTAGTCTTGTCTAGCCTAACATCTAGTCTCACCTGAGCGTATGCAGCTGTTTCTCGTTCAGCACAGTCCGCACTCGCGTTGGCTTCCCATCGGCGGCGGCAGACGTGCGCGCGCGCCCGCTCTTGTGCGAGCCCGACTCGCTGCCCGAGTCTGGAATTAACAGGAATACAGCTTATTAAGAGCTCTTTAAAAGCCAATTTACTGAAAAGAATTTCAGCACCATTTCAGTCACAGAACTGCTAAACATATCCGTCCTCTAATGATTTCCACATCACCCGGTTGATAGCGGCCTGCATCCAGCACCTCCCTGCTCTGTTAACCTTGTAGTAAGTAATGGGCAGGGCACATAGCACGCAGAACTGACGGCCGATGGGGCATAATTTAATTTATTGTCCGTGGTGCATAATCTTTTTCTTAAAGGTTTTAAACCTTTGTTTGTCACTTGTCATCCGCTTTGCAATGGAGGGAAGTCGAACTTTAATTTCGAACTCCTCCTATGTTCTTCTGATTAATTTCGTTGCGGGTCCAATGACAGTTTAACTTTCCCCCGGGACAAACTTGACCTTCATTGGTTGGGTTTTTGTGGCGGTCAAGCTGTAGATCCTGGCTACACAGGAGTTGCAGTGGTGGAAACGAGAGGTGGGAATAGTCCCGGCCGATGGGGCAGCAAGGTTCTGAAGTGGAGGCCAAGTACCGGAAAACGCGGCGTTACGTCCACCCACACAAGGTGGAAAATAAATTAAGTTTATAGAGCGACTAGACAAAGTTACATTCGCGTCAGTTTGAATTCTGAAATAGCTTCATTTTTTTCTCTCCGTGAAGCGATCGCGAAAAATGTAGAGACTGTAAGCATTCAGTAAACTTTTTAACCACAGTTATTTACAAATTAATAACTGACCCGCCAATAATCAGCTTCCTTATAAAGACTTCCGTAGATTCCGACTTCAGGTTAGAGATTGTGTCCGGAAAATTAATAAAAATGCCGAATTAATTCTTCCATTTCGAGTTCAGTCCATAACTTTAAGCGATAGAGAAGATCGGACACTGCGTCCATCCCTATACCAATTTATTCAAAACTAATAACTTCACTTCACACGTCCAAGATCTAATCCATCTGACGTACACAGTACAGTCCACTCCAATTACAAATATTACAATACAGTCCGCTGCATAATTAACGCCCTGCCCGCTTCACACCTCGGCTAAGCCGGGCAGCTTTGTACATACGATATGAGTGGACGCTGGTATTAATGGATTACCAGATTAGCAGATGTTAATTTACATTTGAAGGGTCAAGAGCGTCTTTTTTTAAATTATTTGCCAATTGCGCAAAATGTGAATTCAGCACGCGGCGGAGCACAACTTGTAGTAAAGCTGATGGCCGTTGGGGCAGAATAGTTCTCGAGTGGCGACCACGGTCCGGAAGACGTAGTATGGGCAGGCCCTTATTCTTGGTAGTTAAATTTTGTAAAAGTTCGAATAAAACACCTATGATTTTGATTTTGAAGTGTTTCTAGACCAGAGTTCCTACATTAATTCATAAAATCTGAAGGTCAAATGGCAACACTTTTCACAAACAATTTGTAAATTCAGCAGGATTAATTGAAACCCAACGACTATGTAATCGTTTGGTGCCTCTTTAGACCAAAGATCCTCCAAGTTTACTAGCTATAATATTTTACCAAAAGCGGGTTCTGGATTTAGATTGAACTATTATTTTACTAAATAGACGATTAGGTATAATGTGAAAGTGTATAAATGCCCTGAAAAGGGACCGAAACTAACTGGAAAGGGACTTATTAAACAATATGTATTTGCCAACCACCGTTGTTTGCCATCGCCTATTAATTATATTCCCATACTTTTACCACACTCGATAACACAGCAAACACTTAAAAACCAATCACAGTTTCCCCAAAACGCAATAATGATAAAAATAACCGGCGCAGGTTAGCGGCGACATCAAAGCGCGGCGGCTTTGTCGGCAGATCAAAGGGGTATCGCTCGCGAATCTATAATACTCCGGGTGGAGTGATAACCGGCTAATTAAGGATGTCAATAGATAAGTTGTACGAGCAAATCGTATTTTTAGTTTTCGGGTCGGGTGTATAGCTAGCGATGCTATAATGGTGGCTGTTTTACTAACGATGATATATGAAGCGAAATTTTTGTGGAATCTTTTGTAATGCTTTGTAAAATACGTTGTTGAGCGATTTCTCATTTAACTTAAATTTGAATTAAGGATTTATCTAGAGTTCTAATTACTTAGTCTGAGATATAAGCAGAGAAATCGATGGCGAAAATCGGATCTATGGAGATAACTTATTGTACAAATATTTCTACGACTAACTCCGGACCATATTGGACGTACTGTGAAACGTGCCATTTTGCAAAAAAATATGTATAGCCTAATGCGCTGTCGACTACTTACTACGTAGTTGTTTTACATATTTTGATTTTTTTCTCTACTTANCCAACTTAGGTAGACTGTAATTCGTCTTTCAGACTGAAAGTTTTGGAAGCAGAGATTTTCATTTCTAAATTATGAAAAAAGTTTTACTTTTAAATTAAAACTTATATTTCATAGCAGCATAGCATATCAATACACATTTATCATATCCAAAACTA
Organism: Ostrinia furnacalis; assembly: GCF_004193835.3. Taxonomy (NCBI): domain Eukaryota; kingdom Metazoa; phylum Arthropoda; class Insecta; order Lepidoptera; family Crambidae; genus Ostrinia; species Ostrinia furnacalis. The sequence goes on along the minus strand of NW_021135813.1, from coordinate 21,252 downwards.
CATGGAAATAAGATATATCTTCAGCATAGCATTGTAGAGTCGCCAAGCTTTAGATATAGTGAGATTCACTGTGAGAAACATTGGACTTACTAGAATCATTTGTAATATCGGCTTTATCAATGTTATCAGTGATCCTTTTGTCAATACACAATCAGATTGTTTTCGAATTTGTGATTTCATTCACTTCATTTGAAGGCAAGCAAAAGGGGTGTAAAATTACCCACATCAAAATCTATCTATTCAGATAGATTTGGGTAGAGAAGTCAAATATTTCTTAACCAAAGATCGTAATCTTTTGGGGGTTGAATTAATATGGGTTAACCGCTTGAGTCCCAGACGGCATTAATTAATGTCATAACAATTGATTACAACTGTCTACAGTATTTTTGCGCACGGGTTATGCATAGCTTATTTTTATTGCTTTATAACCTAGAAACAAGAATAACAACAAAAAATTGTTCTGAATTTGCTTTTATGTGTAAAAAATAGAAAAATTCATATCAATGAATGTATGAAACATGAACATAGAGATGATTTTAATTTATTGCCAAATATTTTTTTTCTTTCTTTCTTTCTTTCATTCTTTCTAATTATTAAAACATAACAAACATCCATTTAAGATTCATTCTCACAAGAGAAAAATTAAAATAAAGTCCAAATATTTATTAAAAATGAAAAGTTCTAATTTCCTGTCATGTTCCATAGAAGATTTTTTTCATAAAAATCTAACCCTATCATGCTTTCAGTATACTGGCCTTAATAACGTCGTTTCTCAAATCCCACTATATTTTGATGAAAGCGTGCCCCTTGTTCTTGCGAATAAGCCCCCATAATTATTTATAAATATATCTCAATGAGAATGTGACGTGCATCTTTAGAGACATTCTACTATGAAGATGGAAAATTCAAATCGCTATAACTTTTTAAAAAGCAAATATTTTCGATTTGTAATCGCACTTTTTTATATACATTTGCTTATATAATCAGAATATAATAAGTAAAATCCATGCGCAAATAATAAATTTTTTTTTGTTGACCGGTGTTATCTATTGTGTCTAGATTCGCGGGCCTTGAAGGATTAATGGCGGACTAAAGTTTTGGACACAAAATTAGTTTAAGTTCAAATAGTTTGTTTCAGCCAAATGATGTCCACAGCTGGACAAAGGCCTCTCCCAAGGATTTCCATAACGAGCGGTCCTGCGCTGCCCGCACCCAGGTTCTTCCCGCGACCTTCACTAGAACGTCGGTCCACCTAGTGGGAGGCGTGCCCACACTACGTCTTCCAGCCCAAAGTTCAAATAAATGAAGTTTATTAGCTAACTCTACTAAAACCTAGTGCTAAAAAGAAACAACAGAATAAATTGTTGACGATGAATATAAACCTTAAACCTACCTGACATGGAGCCAAGCTCGTGCGGGTGATGCGAGTTGTTATTGTTGAGGGTTGTGTTGTTATTGCTCTCAGGGTTCGCACTGGAACCGCTCGTGTTCGCGCTCTGCAACAATACAAGACGTTTAGGAATCGCCTAATATTTAGAAGAATAGATAAGTAAATGGAGATTCATATCAAGAGCTCATCAGCAAACATAGGATTTAGTACATTTGTTGATACCTCGCGACTCATCTGTTTCTTTCACTCGGTATAACCTACGCCTAACCTAAAAGGTTTTGATATAATTATGTGTCTAAATAGAAACTTAGCGAATCTATCACGAAGTCGAATCTGTAACTAAGTGCTGCGTGATTATCGCTGTTTTACAAAGCTTAATTCTTTTCTTTGGTTTCAGTTTAAGTTTTTTCAAATATTACTTTTACTTACATAGCATACCTACTTACACAACAAAAGGGATTACACGCTATTCAATACCAACCAGATAACATCTAATTACGTTACAAGAACTAGTTAGTAGAAGTAACTAGTTCCATTTGTACCTTTTTCCGAGCCTCACAGGCCACAGCACACGTCGTCGGGTTATCTGACGCTTTTTATAGAGCTTTCGATATATTCTGTGTTAATAATGGTTAATACCAGTTCCCACAGTGCGGCAGTTTTGTAATGAATTTAATTTAAGCGGAACGATAAAAAATAAGTTTTATTCAGTAGGCTTGCTGTTTAGTTTAAATCAGTCTTGACCTAAGGCACAAAAATCTTTTACACTGACTTATCAGACATTTGGTTTTTATGAAAAACAAGATTTTAATCAAGGTATAACGAGTTGTAAACAACTTAACACTTTTTTAATACTTATTTAAACTTTTTAATTAAGTAAACTTTGAAGATCGAGATACTAAAAGATGGCGATAGAAGCCCATTATATCACTCCGCCTACTTTCCGCGTGAACTGTACAATACATGGTAACAATTATGAATAAATACATAAAATTCGTGCCTAAGTTATGGTAGGTACCTTCTTAATATAATTTTATTGTAGAGTTGTTTAACTTCGTTGTAGGAAATGTCGCCCCATGTAATAAGTACTATTATTAATTAAATTGTACTAGGTTGGTAACCCTTCAGTGCGTGGGGGGTACTAAAGACAGCTAAAAGCATAAATTATGTAGTAGGCAAAAACTTGGGAAAACATCTAATTATAAAAATAAGCTACTGGTGTGATACTTTTTTATCCTAATTGCCTTAGGCGTAGAATACTTAATAATACTCGCTTAGGCAACTACTTAAGTTAGGACTAAGTAGTTGTTAGTAATAATATCCCAATAATGAGCGGTGTAGTAGCTTTTAATTAGTTTATGTTGAAACATTAATACCGAGGGTTTGATTAAGCCATTAGGCTCATTAAGTTATTATCTATACTTAATATTATAAATGCGAAAGTAACTCTGTCTGTCTGTCTTGCTTACACGCCTAAACCACCGAACCGATTTTGATGAAATTTGGCAGAGATAGTTTGAGTCTCGGGAAAGGACATCGGACATAGGATAGTTTTTGTCCCTGTTTCAGGGCTGCGCGCGATAAAGTTTTTCTGTGACAAACAAAATTCCACGCGGGCGAAGCCGCGGGCGGAAAGCTAGTGATGATATAAAAAGTCGATTTCATCAAGAGACATTCGGCCTTCATTCTATAGTAGTGATATTTTTTTAGTGGTAGATATTCGTGGAAGAAAATTACTCAGGACCATGAGAAGTGGCGAAAAGGACACCTAAGCTACCTACTTAACTATAAGATAAGTTAACCCCGAGTTTCAGAATTGAGAGTTTTAGCTTGAGCGTGCTTAAATAAAGTCGCTGGAAGAAAAATAGACATTAACTCTACGTCAATCTGACGTGGGCATCAAGACTTATTAAATATTTACCTTTTCTAATACATCGTGGTCTTCTCTACAATATAAAGCACCTCCTTCTCTTAACGCGAACTCGTCACCTGTTGACAAAAACCTCCAATTAATTAAATATACAAAAATTCCTAAACATAAACTTAAGTAGGTAACGAGTGAAATATTTTCTGGGCAAGCTCGCTATACCATAGTTCTGCACCCTGAAAAAACTTATGCTATGAAAATAACAGATGATAATAATTTAAGAACATTATTAATACACCTTGATAATCGTGTTTAGGTAAGGATACAAAGTGTATGTTGTATCTTAAAGGACATGTCACACTGGATGCGGTCTGTGGCAGGTCAAAGTCGCAGATCGCATTCAGTGTGGCAAATTCTTCAATCGTTAAAGCGGTTTGCACTACGTCCGATCCGAATGCGTCAAATTACGGATCTTAAACCTAAACCAATCGGATCCAGTGCGGAAACTAGGTACTATACAAATAAATATGTTTATATCCGTTGTCTAGTACCCATAGTACAAGCTTTGCTTAGTTTGGAACTAGAAGCGCAGTGTAAATGTCCATGGATAAAAAAAAATAGTTCTACGACCACTTCTGACCGTAATTTTACAATTAATTAAACTTGAAACAACCAAAGTGTCCCGATTTGACCTATAATTCCCAATCGATCCTAAAATAGGTCAGGTCCTTCCTTCCCGCTTCCCGGGACCGGCTTCCCGTTTACTCGGCCTGACAGGCCGCACCTGCCTTAGTTGTCTGTCTGTATATCACTGGATATCCTCTAATTAATTATGACGTTTGACGCTGAAACGTCAAACTGTCTGTAAATTTGTACTATCCTGTACTATCTAGATTATAGTACCTACACAGCTATGCCCGCGATTTCGTACTTGTGAAGATCGTTTGAATTTTTCCCAGGTTTTGCAACATTTTTCTTTGGTGCTCGGCTCCAATTGGCCGTAGCATGATGTTGAAGCCTACTACAAGAGTTCCTCGATAAAAGGACAACAACAAAGGACAACTCAACACAATATTTTTCAATTCAAACAGTAGTTCCTGAGATTAGCGCGATTAACTAAATAAATAAACAAACAAACTCTTCGTATTTATAATTATTTTAAACGTTAGTATAGATTAATTGGAACACTGAGCTGTGCTAATAAATGTGACAGCTTGGTCGCCTTGCCAAACTTTCGTTTCAAAATATAAAAGTTAAAACTGGGTCAATTTTACACGTGTCTCTTGTGGATTCCACAAAGTCTATCGAGTCCGATGTCAGATATTTCGAGGTTTATTTAAAATCTTGTTAAATTAGTACAAATAAATCGGGATAATGGCTGATAACACGTGTAACTGCAATACAATTTATAGGTGTCATTCAGTTTCTGTTAGGAAAAGTTACGTCTATCATAGTAAAGGCAGTTCTGTGGTTTTCGAGGGTTAGATCCGTGCTTGGTTAAAGGGATGTGTGACGAAATTAACATAAGGTCACAAACAAAAGAGATATTAGGTACTTAGTCTTAATATAGGTATGTTAAATAATCAGGTTTTTTTTTAAAATGTACAACAAAGTAAGTATTTGACCGCAGTCACACCAGATGTTAATTGAAATGCAGTCTGGTACATGGATATTGGCATAACATATTCAGCCATTGGATTCTAGACTGCTAGATGTTAAGCTTCGTAAGTAACGTCACAACCCCGCACTCGTGCGGAGATGCAAAATGGATTTGGAATCCCCCGGAATTTTCTTCCGGAAACTGTTAGCTATTTTCTTGAGTTCGTCGGTCCATAGAGCAAGGTTTTGCATCCTATTAACATAACTAATATATTTGCTTGAATATAATGCCCAACTGACCAGGTATAAGCTGCCTCGCGCACGCGCAGCATCGGAAGCAGTCGATGTGGTAGATCTTCGTCTTGGCGCGCATCACGAAGTCGTTCTTGCTAAACGACGCGCCGCACTTATCGCATTTTGTGCCAAATAACCTGTGGACAAAATAACTCTTTAATATGAAGTATTTAAATATAAAAATCTAATCCAGAAATCATCATCATTTCAGCCATAGGACGTCCACTGTTGAACATAGGCCTCCCCCAATGACTTCCACATCGCACGGTTGGTAGCGGCCTGCATCAGCGCCTTCCTGCTACCTATATCAGGTCATCGGTCCACCTTGTGGGTGGACGTCTCACGCTGCATTTTCCGGTACGTGGTTTCTACTCCAGAACCTTATTAATGCCCCATCGGCCGTCAGTTCTGCGTACTATGTGTCCTGCCCATTGCCACTTCAGCTTGCTAATCCGTCGGGCTATGTCAGTGACTTTAGTTCGTTTACGGATCTCCTCATTTCTGATTTGATCTCGTAAGTCGTAAAGAAACACCGAGTATAGCTATTTCCATAGCACGATGTGTAACTTTGAGCTTCTTTATCAATCCAGAAATAGGTACTGCAATTTAAAGAAGAGGGTGGATGGTTCGAAAATTGTAAACGAATCATCTTCAAAGGATCATATTGGCATTATAATTTTAATGGACTTTAAAAGGCTCCTGAATCACTTTGTCCAAAATGTAGTTGACTCCATTTTTCGAGCACCGTGCTACAGCGTTTTCAGGGTTGCATACGTAAAGTAAACATATAACTTTGGGAGATTCTGTATAATTTTACCTTAAATTTTAAAATAACGTTTTCCAATGCCTTTGGATTATCGTATACTTACCTAAGTAGGTACTTATGAGTAACTGATATCGCAATATTCAATAGGCTTCGTACTTAAAATATGCACTTTGCGGATTTACCTAAATAGGTGTCATAATAAAAGATCGGCTGTTTAGTTTAGCAAGTCAGTTCAAACCTAATGACGATAATTTATTGCTGAGGACATTTTAAACTTGTGCTAAGTGCCACATCGTCCTTTCGTCCACAAACAGTATTCAACAAACATAAACATGTCAAACGGCATTATTCCAAACACCCTACATCCGAAAAGAAGTAACAACAGAAACCCTAAAACGTAAATACCCTCGCTTTCAATTCTGTGCCTCCGTCGCGTCGCGAACCTCTAAGTATATTTTTAAAGCCCCTCCCTTGGGAGGTTATTGACCGGCACTCAGTGGAATGAGCCCCGCCAATCGCGCTAAAAGCCTCGCTATACGTAGGGTTAGGCTGTATGCCACCTGCTCAGTGCGGGGTGCGCGCCGATTAAAAAATAAAACGTCAATGATTAAAAAGTTGCTTTTCCCGCGCGCGGAAATTGCTGTCTATGGTACAGTTGGTATTTGTAAGTTGGCAATAAAAAGTGTAGCCCGTCAAGTCAAGTTTATTTATGTCAAACGAATTGTAACGATGTGTTCTCGTTATCTAATTAATGTTAGTTTGTTTTGCTCCATTAATCTTTATGGTGACTTGACTGATTTTTTTCGTCTACTCAGCATCAGCCGATTGTTGTAAAGTGATGGTTCGTTCGTTTCAGCCAAATGACGTCCACTGCTGGACAAAGGCCTCCCCCAAGGTTTTCCACAATGAACGGTCCTGCGCTGCCCGCATCCAGGCTCCTCCCGCGACCTTCACCAGATCGTCGGTCCACCTAGTAGGAGGCCTGCCCACGCTACGTCTTCCAAAGTGGTGGTAGAGCAAGCTATATAGGGCGTGTATAAATGCTTTCATCATAATACTAATAAATGAAGAATTTAAACTTAAATTTTACTATTTTTACTTATTATAAGGATTGCTATATTCTTCTCAGACGTCAACTAACTTTGCAACCTACGAAACAGTTAAAGCCTATACATTTCAAAAAGCGTCAGTCTCAAACAATGTTTTCTTGTAAAAAGAGCATAATTTTGTTATTTCAGGCTATAGGGATAGGCAGCAAGCGGGGTCGCGTCGCCAATTAGCGATATCCTATACGCGGGCTCCGGTTACTGTTTGCGCGGCTATTTAGGGATGCTGATGTTGGCAGCACTGCAGCTGCCGCTGCACACAGGGTTAGGGCGAAATAAGTAGGTATAGACAAAATATTGACAGTTCTGTCTCATGTCGGCCGGTTGGTGTAGTGGTTCAGAGCGGACTACTATGCCGAGAGGTCCCGGGTTCGATTCCCGGCCGGGCAGATATTGAAATGATGAATTTTAATTTCTGTGACGGGTCTGGGTTTTACTATGTATAATATGTATGTATTTACAAAAAAAAGGATATAAGTAGTATATCCGTTAAGCTAGCACCCATAACACAAGCATTAAGTTGCTTACTTTGGGGCTAGCTGGCGCTGTGTGAAATTGTCCAAAGATTTGTCCAAAGATTTATTGGGAAAATAACGCTAAAGAAAATCCCATTTTATGATCTCGTCCTTACCGGTCAAAGGTCACTGATTGACTGACTGACTCACTCACTCATCACGAATCTCAGAAACTACAAGTGCTAGGAGTCTCAAATTTTTAGAACGTAGGTGCTCACTACGACGGGATTTTGCAAAATTCAACCCCTAAGGCTAAAACGGGGTCCACGTGTACGAAGTCGCGGGCGGTCGCTAGTAGTTAGATCAGTCTTTCCCAAAGTGGGCGATAACGCCCCCTTGTGGGCGCTACAGGCTTAAAGGGGGGCGGTAAGAGAACCAGAAAAAAATCGGGACGTTGTGTAGATGCTTGGGAGGCGTCATTTACTAGGAGGACTCTTAGACACCGACCGAGCTCGACTCTTGACTACAAAAATGGGGGGCGCTAAAAAAGAATTTATTCTCAAAGTGGGCAGTAGACGAAATAAGTTTGGGAACCGCTGAGTTAGATAATAGTAGAGTTCTCTAAAATTAAGTACTTATAGTGGTAACAATTTCCCAGCATAGTAAACTAAACAAATACTTTTTTCAAAGCAAACAATCCTTCCTACCTAATTACACTAATTTAAATCCATTTAATGCCCATGTCAGGATTTCCGTAAAATGTTATTACAAAAATCTTATTTCTATTATTCCCCATAAAAACTGACCTTCACTAATACTCCGTTGACAGATGCCAATATCCTATCGGAAGCGCCTAAAAGCATCTATACAGGGTGTGATTTGTCGAATTATATAAAAATAAAGTCCGTCTGTCTGCGTTTCCGACGCGCGCGTAAACAAACGCTTCCGTGTATATTCACTGGGAAAGGGTTCATCTTACTTAATGTATTGGGGTCTTACCCTGATATCGATCGAGATTCGTTCGATTTCTTTACGATTACTTACAGTTTCTTAAAAGAACTTATGACTTTTTGGGAAAACCACCGAAATAGACTACCTGCATTATTACTTTTGAAAACTTTTTATCTCTATTATTTTTATTTACTCGATTTTCTATTAACTGATTGAAATTAGGTTATACATTTAATCAAAAGAATAATTTAGATGTGGTAAGGCTTTACGTATTTAAAATTTTAAATCCACAAGAAGAGCTGTATGTGCAGATTTGCACATATAGCTGATGATAGATACCTACATTATGTGGTCGGAGGTAAGTAGACATTTGGTAATTATTAGTTAGACCTTAAAAAGATGATTTGATTTAAGTTATGAAATACTGCGTTTATCAAAACGTGGGGTGTAACGCATCTGATAGAGAACGTAAGCGCACGCAATCTAATTTCATTACCAAATGCATGTTTCGTGCGGTTTGAGAATATTCACCCCGCGTCATCGCGATAGAGCGTGTTCAATTACACTAATGGAATTAATCATAAACCGATACTGTATGTTTGTTTTAATTAATATTGCAGTGAAAAAGTTTCACTAACCACTTTCTTTCGTGTTTTGTAGGCGAGAAATAAAACTGGTTCTTTTATGTTTCTCATATAGTTGTCTGTCACCTATATAGTTAATCTAATAAGCAAAGAATAAATGACAAAAGCGAGTGTGGACATCACGTATGTTAGAAACACACATTTTGAAAACCCGAAAATATATTTTTGAGCTTCTGTCGGCACCGCTCTTACAATATCAAACTCGGAGATACCCACAAAAAGCCGGTAAAGATTTCACAATATTTACCAAAAAGTCCATTACAGAAAAAAATACCTTTACTTTTCGGCCGACGTAAACGGAAACAAACACCATAGAGCATAGAGCTATCGAGTTCCCGCCGCCCGCCGCGCTGTCAAACTGACGTTTGTTTTGGCGCCAAAATACATAATGCTCAGTCAAACGCAGCTTGTTTTCTCTTCGGCACATCACAGCGTCACGACAAACATTATTTTACCGCTATTTTTATCTATCACCAACCAAAATTGAACCTTAAAACTGTGTAGTAGCCGTTTGTTTATCTTGCGCGGGTTGTCTTTGAATTATGTCGATGTGTAATTCTATATTTTAGCAGCGAAAGATGAAGGGTGAAAAGGTAAACATGGTGGGTTATTTTAGTGAATTCAACTTGTGAGTCTGCCTGAAAAAGTGGCGCCGCGTCGTGGCATGATTGACGGGCGGTTATGAATCCTTTTTGTTTGAGGACTTTGATTATAAACTGGTCTATTAATGGAGTCCGGGTAGAGTTGCTTACGCTTTCGTAAGACTTGAGTATGAACGTGGAATTGTTCAGTTGTTTCAACGAATTAGTGTCAAATTCCTGAAGCGAAGGCGACGTCGAATCTCATAGTCCTTTACATGTAGAACAAGACATAAACTGTACCATAACATGTTTGCTAACTTTTACGATTAACAGAAACATTAGGCATATCCAGCTAAAAAATTCTAGATGGGTAAGGTGGGAAGCTGCCCACTTCTGGCCCCCTCTCAGTGTGCTAAACTGAGTAGGTAATAAGCGACCTAAGAATACTTAACAACTTCTAGTGATTCTGATTGCGAATAGATATAATTTGCTATTATCAGTTTCCCTACGAGATGTGAAGACTTAGGCCGAAAAGAAGATTAAACTAATCGGCAGGGCTTTATTGGCTAAGATCTTTAAATCCTGGCTACTCAGTCTCCCTAGATCAGTTAAAAAACGTGACAGTTGTAATTCCAAAAACTTCGCTCCGTGAAATTGTTTCGAAATTAAGACTGTTATGTTTAGTGACTTATTTAGGGGTCCTAAAGTTGCAGTGAATTCAGCTCTATTACAAATTAGCATTCGGTTTTTTGCAGGATTCCGTTTATTAGTATACGTGTTGTAATACCCCTTGTTCCCCTGTCGACGAAGTACATGATGTTGTAACATGCGTGCCCAAACAACGGCACGCAGGAAGGTTCAACAAATGCTACTGACAACGCCACTCTTGTAGCGGAGTTTTGGGCTGACACTGTTGGGTTTGTTGTCGACACGACAAAAAGAAGAATTTTAGATTTTAAACTTTCGCGTTCCATTTCAACTAAAACAGCAAGACACGGGTCTTAACGCGACGTTTATTAATGAGTTACATTACATTACAAGAAGAAGAATAATCTTGTACCCTTACCTAGTGTAGTCCCTCTTGCAATACGTCTTGCCGTCCCTCACGAAGCAGGTGCAGGACTCGTCGAGGAACTGGCGGCACTCCTGGCACTTGAGGCAGGCGGCGTGCCACTCCAGATCGGGCGCCACCCGCAGGATGTACTGGTCGTGGATCTGCCCACCGCAGCCGACGCATAGCGACAGCCGGAGTTTTTCTGGAAAGATCAGATGGACACTATGAAATACAGGGTAGCCCTAGTTTAGGCTCCAAGTACAGCTAGCACGAAAAACTTTCGAGTTCGAATCGTTTGCATATTCGAATCGACATCAAAAGATTTAGTATGAAAACTACGACAGCGCCCTTGTGAACGTGTCGTAAAGTGAACTTAGTATGAGAAATGGTTGCAAGAAACTTATTTTGACAATCAAAATTGTCACGTTATCGTTTAACTCGAAGGTTGAATATCGAATTTCGTCGAATACGCAAACGATTCGAAGACGTTAGTCGTTCATGCTAGAGGTAACTTCAGATCGCACACTAGGAGCAGCAAATTGTACCGGAAAATAGTGTCTGATGAATAAATATCAATTTTTATATACGTCATTTCAGTGCGTGACAGTTTATTGCTGAACTTTAGGTTTCCCAAGGGAAGGCTTTTCACAAATAAGATCTGACACTTTTTCTATGTAGCCACTGCCTGCTTTTTGGGGCCGGTGCATCAAGCAGGGCGACGACGCGATTCTTGTTAAGCTACGTTTGACTTAACGAGCGTGAAACTTAACTTAGCCAACAATTGATTAGTTTAATTAAAAGAACCAAAAGTTCGAGAGATTGTAAAGTCAATGAGAATTATTGTTAGTGTCGGCTTATAGTCACTGAGTAGCACCACCTAACTTTACCCATAAATATAACGATAACCAGTGTGTTTTGTATGGAGTTTGACAGATATCTGACGTTTGTTAAAGTTAAAGTAAGATACTGCAACCCAGCCTTAGTGTTTGGAATTGAACCTAAATTAGACAGAGTAGGCAGGTATACAGTGTTTCATCAAAAGTTGTATACGTTTTATTCGAGACTTCCAAAAAGTATTTCAAAAAGCCTCCACACTACAATAACTTATTTAGTGACAAAGTAAAATTCACAAACAGATTACTCGACCACAACAAAGCATTCAAAAAACTTTCTATTTACAACGAAACTCGAATAATCGCAGCTTGATGCCAATAATAAAAGAATTATGCGAGAATTATGAATAAATTATACGTGCGCCCAAAATCAATATGTCCATAGGGCGTGGTGGCTGCCCGCCTACTGTGGCCACACTGACGGAGTATGCACATCTCTTTCGCGCGCACCTCTCTGTCGCACGTCACGGTCATCGATTGGCGGACAAGTAAACATTTTTATATAAATAGTACGGTTGATTGACTGGTTTCTGTAGACAAGTGGTCTGAGGAGTTTAAATTTGAACTTTTGGATGACCCTATAAGTCTATTTGATTGTAATGTATCAATCATTGCTATGTCTGATGAAATTTATTAGAAACGGAGTAATATTATTTAATTTAAACTCAAGATTTAAAGTTTTAATTTTGGAACATCTAGGATGTATATGAGAAAAAATTGATATTTCCGGAAGTCAAATAATCTTTATTTATGGTCATGTTACCAACATTAAAATAATAAAAATAATAGAAGATTTATATTTCAAAAACTTCTGTAAACTTTTTGCTTGCAGATGCAATTACATAGATTTTATAGCAACATAAAAGAGCTATAAAAACCGCACCTTAAAAATCAAAATCCATTGAGTTTCCTTAGGAAAACTAGCATCAACCAACAACATAACCCCCCTCTCTACAACCAAGTATTGAAAGAAGTTATAAAATCCCAAGGAAAAAGTTCCGTATAGGTACTTTTAACGTGTTGGGGAGATACAAAAGGAGTTTATAAAATTTTAATCCCTAAGGGGCTTTAGCTAGGGGCTTGGAAAGTAAGCACCTACAGGGAACCCGACACCTATGCGGAAAAGTCGGGAAAAATCTCTGCACGTTTATAATATTACCAGAATAAATTATAAACCTATAGTTATTAAAATGTTTATTTAATCTCAACATTTTATAGTCATAAGTTTGTTTCTTTTGACACAATTTGATAAATTGTGTCAAAAAAAATCAGACCTTATATATAAACTGCACTAAATATGTTTCATACAATCCATCATCGTGACTGGTGAGCGTTGAAGCGTTAGTAGGACTATCGCATTTGCACTCACTAATAGGACGGCGCCACTGTAGAGTAAGGTCACTATCCCTTGTGGTACCAACTGTTAAAATGAAATATAAAAGCCATAGCCCTGATTGAGGCACTCAAAACTCATTCCTTCGCAACTCGGGGTCGAACCCAAGACCCAGGTGTAACTCAGACTATTGCTACCGACAGTTTAAGATGCACTGGGGTCCACGACCTTCGTGAGTCACCACTGTGCAGTGCGGAGCGTGACGAATCGCTGGATTTTGTACACTACGACTCGATAACAACTGTCTAACGCCATCGACAAGCAGTAGCATGGTTCTGGTCCAGGGTTTAAACATGGTCCCTTGCTCTTAGACTCATAAAAAACGTATTTTATTTTTGCAAGTAGTTTTAAAAAGCACCTTTACACGTCCCAGTATTAACCCTACCACTGCCTCGGGACAATAAATGGGCCAGTGCTGAGAAGAAGCAGCGCAAGAAACTCAGTCACTGTTGTCAGCCTCTTTTTCAAGGGTTTACAGTCTTTAAAATATACGTAGTTGTAAATATTGATGCAAGCTAGGCAGTTAAGCATCCTAAAAATTTTTATCTTTTAGGCTTATGGAAGAAAGCAAAATGTTGGCAAATGTAGGTAACGTTGAAGCAAAATAGACGAAGGTCTTACATACATTTGCCTATATGGCTTCGGTTGCATTTTGCATCAATTTTTGGGGGCATCTCGATGTTTTAATAATTTAATGTATTGAACTGTACTGAATCATACTTAACAACCTCCTGGGAAGTGACCGGTATTGTTTCACGATTTGCACATCGTCATTAAAGAGAGCAATGAAAAAAGCAATAAAATTAATGCATCAAGTTTACGAAATTTCAAACAATATTTCAAAAATCTTTGGAACTGCGAACGAATAGAACCTAAGACTTCAAACCTGTAACCACTAGGTCACGACATTTTCTAGCACAACAAAAATCGCAAAATAATCATCGAGTTCTACAGGGTGTTAGGTAAATGGGTATATAAGCCGACACTAGCCCATGTTAACATATGCATATAAATGGTGTGGTGAAGTCAGAAAGATATCATCATTTCAATTTTTTTAAATGTTCGTTCATACAAAATAACATTTTTAGAATCAGATTTGTATGAAAATGAAAAAAATTAAAATGATGATATAAATTTTCTGACTTCACTATACCATTTATATGCATATGTTAACATGGGCTAATGTCGGCACATTATACCCATTTACCTAACACCCTGTATATTTTAATAATCTTCATCTTATCAACAATACATGTACTCAAGTTAAATCTGAACACACTATCTTAATTTACAAATTATCTCAATGATCTTTATTGTAGATAGTTGTCTAAAAATCACAACACTAATCATGATTGTAATTTATTATTATCCGGATTTTTAAATCATGTAAATCGCCAAGTCACGATTTACTCAAATGTTCGTAGAACTTTTACACAGTCATTGGTAAACTTGCATAATAATTTTGTCTCTGGCAGATTAAAAATAAATATTGGTTATTATTAATAGCCAAATATTTTTGCGCCGGGAGTCCCCGTAGATTTCTTATTGACGATGTTCTAAAGTCTAAAGGACACCATTTGAATGTCACTCATTAAAACGTGAACAATATTATTTTTATTTATTTATACTTTTGCACATACAACTGTACAGTGGCGGACTTAATGCCAGGTGGCATTAATAATATCTGCTTTATATTATGTGTTACCTATTAAATTGTCTATATGTTACAGTCAAAACTCATAATCGGTAAAAAGCACTTTTAACTGATTTTTCCAGTCAAAAGTGGTTTTGACCAAGGGCGTTAGTCAAAACCACTTTTGACTGCAAAAAAACAGTCTAAATTCATACACAAAGTATGTAACCATGGCCTTATCTGAATCAACAATTTGATATTTTGCAAATACAGTAATTATAAAGACTAATAAAAAATTATAAAACTAAAATGAGTTCATCGACACTAATCTTAATTAAAGTGCATTACGATAATAAGTTTGATTGTTCCGAACGCATCAGTCCAATCGTAAAATGTACCGTAAGTGCAGTTTTTATGTAATGAACAGTTTCTAAAGTACTTAGATGAAGAAAGCTCTCTACATTTTTCGACATACAGGTTAAACTCTTTATAACGACACTCAAGGGACTGAGCATTTTTGACGTTATAGAGAGTTGTCGTTGTATAGAGTGACATGGTAGAGCAGATAGAAACAAGGTAAACGAACAACGTCAAGAAATTGTGACGTTATAAAGAGATTTTCTTTAAATCGAAAGACGTTATAGAGAGTTTACACTTAAAGATAACACAATAAGTGAGAGGTACCAAACATAACGTTAGAAAATTAGGAGGACCCAGGAGAGACAAAATATTTTTATTTGTAAAATAAAAATCACAGTTTTCGCGTCTTCTGAAAATTTCCATTTCTGGCACTTATAAAGTTATGGTTTGGTTCCCCTCATCATCTTGGTTGATATTTATTTACAGTAATATCAACCAAGATGATGAACCAGAAAACTTTTGTATTTTTGTGTAAGGCCCAGTACAGATGGTGAAACGCAACTGCAACGAAATTGCCACTGCTAGTTACTTTTGAGTTGCATCTAAGTTTCTGCCATAGCGTTCGTTGAGAGACCACACATGACGCGACCAGTTTGAAACTTTCAGTTTCAGTTTCATTCATCAGATTCATCAGAAAGTTGCAGTTTCGTTGCAGTTGCGTTTCACCGTCTGTTCTGGGCCCAAATGTAATATACAATTTTGGCCATCATATTGACAGTGGTCTTGGAGGTATATTTTTACCGACTTCAAATAAGAGGTTTTCACTTGCAAGTAAAGAGAACCTACTGATTTCATCTCAGGATCTTTGCTAAGGCTTTGCGAAACGTTTAATTATTTCCGCAATGAGTTAAACTTAAAGTTTAAAAGATTTTATTGTTTTTGTCAAATTAATTAACCTTTAGTTATAATTTTGGAAATATGTACTGCATTACGATTTCGCATTTTATTGTGTAAAGCTGTGAGTGGATGTAAGAGAAATAATAGACAGAGCTTCTTATTTTTATGTACGAATAGGTACTTAAATTTTTGCAATCAATCATAAATAGAAACTTATGAAATTTTATCCTCTAATGAAAAACTATAGAATCCTCATACAAACATTTCGAACAATTTTAAACCTGTAAATCTACCGTGTAAAGATGCTGTAGCATCTTAACTCCCAAATAGATGAATCGATTTTGATGTAGTCTCATAAAAATATGTATTTTATCTTATACGTAAAATTATCAAAGTTAGAACTCTACATAGTTAAACTACACTAATAAAAATAAAAGATTTGATTGTTTGTTTGTATTGAAACTTCTGGACCGATTTAAAATCTTTCACCATTTGAATTCTAAGTTATCCCTGATGAACGTAGGTAGAATATGGACAAACCAAAATTACAATGATTAATTTAATTAATTATAATCTAGAACAAGCATAGCCGTAGGCAAAAGCTATTTCTAGATAATTAAAGATTCTAGTTTAAACAAATGCAATGTAAATTGCATGGAATGTGTAATATTAATTAATACCTTCTACATGACGCATTAGAATTCCAATAAATTATAAACGGAGGTAATAAGCATTTCTGTGCCAGGGCTGCTAATGCCTAGATGAGGAACAGAAAATTAAGGTATTTTTATCTATGAACGTGTTACCAGCTGAACCATTAAGATAATTACTTAAATAAATAACAATGTACTATAAATAGGTGTATAACAATTATAATATTAATCATCAAACATTTAAGTGCAGAAAAAATAAACACCATAGGGGGCGTCCATAAATTACGTGAGACTTTTAGGGGGGGGAGGGGGTCAACGAAAACCTCACTAAATCTCACGTGGGGGAGAGGGGGGGTCTCGGAAAATATCACGTAATTTTTCCCGCATGAAAAAGAGTAAAATTTCCAGAAAACTGGGTTATTGAAGTAAAAAAAAAATTTTTTTTTATGATGATAATGACAATTTATTCTAAACCGCTTGATCAAATTAAACGAAAAATGCCTCCATCTGCATTTGTGAACACTAAAGATGCAGAATAAATGTCGAAATTAAGAAAATTCGAAATTTAAAAAAAAGTCATCGGCATCGCTATTGCGTAAAAAATTGGCCAAGTTTGTAGGGTTCCGTAGTTGCCTGTCGTTACCACAATATATTTCAGAAGCAAGCAATTACTTCATCTAAAGTCACTTTTCATATTTTCTTCTAAGGAATTTTTACTGGTTAAGAAATTGTATAATACATGAGTCAAATGACTATTACTCTTAAACTAAGTAATGTATCTTAACCGTTATAGTTTTCCTAGAAAAAAATCATCCCCACTTTACATGCAGGGGAGCCCTACCTAAAAAAAAAAATTTTTTTTTCAACATTTTATTTTACCGTTTTGTCGGCGTGAATCGGCGTGAATCGGCGTGATTAATATACATAGCTTCACAAAATTACAGCTCCCCAGTGCCAATAGTTTCCAAGCGAAACTCCGGACAGACAGACATACATATCGAAACTATTGGGGTTCCTTGTCAGGACTACGGAACCCTAAAAAATTGCATTACATACGTATGAAAATATTACGTATTCGTAGTTAAAGTAACCAAATCGAATCGGCGTAGTGTGCGCAATCCCATATATGCACATACTGATCAACTGCCCGACCACAGAATAAGTAATAGTACAGATACAGAAGGATTACTCCGCAAGACGATTTAAATAAATGCGAGTCTTGCTACGACGCGATACAGTGGAATTCAGCTCGCACAGCACTACGTACCTACAATTTTATTCACCTACAAGTTTTGTCTCTTTCTATCGCGTGCCTCTGAACTCTTCTTACGCTGTTAGGGTTGCAGTCTAGTAGTGTCTAGTAAAAAAATAATTAACCTACTTATTTGTAATGAGGTACGTATGTAGGTAAGTACGCATTCATTATGGAAAACCTTGGGAGAGGCCTTTGTCCAGCAGTGGACGTCATTAATTGGCTGAAACGAACGAACGCATTCTGAGCAGTAGTCATGGTAGGTTAGGTTCCTATACTATCCTAAGAATTATTGATTACCTACATGGCCAACATACCTTTCAGCATCTTTGGGATGCGAAAAAAAAGATAAATCCGGTAGATTTCTTTTCGAATTTAAACACCCGAACGCCGCACAATAATATTTCTTTCTCTTTATGTCCATTTTTAATTAATACTTCGATCATAGAATTAGGTACTACAACACACGCCAGCGTCCTGACGGGCGCGCGCGTGACACTCGACTGATATAATACCCGCCGGCGGGGCGCTTCGCTGTAGGTAATTATCGGATGTACCGCGCGGAGTGAGCCAGGCCTGGCCCGACTAAACTATCGGCCGACGAAAAATCAACGGTGTGCGCCTACTCTTAACTTGACTTTTAGTACATTTTTTAACTATTAGTTTACATTTTATTAATATTTAACCATTAGTAGCAAAATTTAACAATTAGTTATTTTAACTATGAATCAAAAAACTGGTCCTAGGTTGAATCAATTGCTTGTCTTACTAAACGACAGGAAGCTACGGAACCCCGCACTGCGCGTGGCACGACACTGGGTTACTGATTTTTTCATATATAAATCTAGACTCGAAGCATAGACATTGCAAAATAGGCATTTTACTAAATATCACGTGAGATTAGGGGGGTGGGGGAGGGGGTCAAGCAAAATCTCACCAAATCTCACCAAGGGGGGCGGGGGGGTTGAAAAATGGCCAAAATTGTCTCACGTAATTTATGGACGCCCCCATAAATAAAATAGCAGTACATTGTCGTTTGTTTTTATTTGTACAACTGTTTTTTTTTTAATTCGTCCAAATATTAGTCACATCTGGGAGTTGAAGTCATGGTGATTGGTACACCAAGTCGGTAGGTGATGTGATTCCGTTTGTTGTTGTTGTACCCTCATTAACTAATTTATTGTTGTTGAAACAATAAATTAGTTAATGAGGGTTTTTGCGAATGAAAGATCCGTTAGATAGCAAGACGTAGATATGAGGTCTTACTGCTACGTGATTGGTGAATTTTGACAAATCTGTCAATGTCATGTCAAAAATAACCAATCATGCAGCATTTAGACTTCACGTCTACGTATTGCCATCTAGCAGATTTTTCATACGCGAAAACCCTCATTGCAATAAAAAGCTGTGCATAAAATAAAATAACTAAAAATCACCCAATCCCGTTAAATAGTTGGTTACGTAATTGTTAAAGTTGAGCTTTTACTGAATCTTAATTTAAAAAGCAAACATTTGGAGACCATCAATAATGTTAGTAAGTAATGAGATATTTAACTGTAAGTTAACGAAAATTAACTAATTGAATAGATGCGGCCTCCAAAATGCAAGCCCCAGACGGTTCAATTGCGTAGTTACGGGCGTATTAACAATGAAAACCTGCTGCGAGACGCTCTGGAAATTGACTGGGAGCCACTGACGTTGACTACATGTATTAACCTGAAGGTCGAGCTGTTTACTGGGAATATCCTTAAGCTTTTCGACAAACATGCGCCCATTCACACAGTCCGCATTAAGCGGCCGCCAGCACCTTGGATAAGCCAATCCATACGTGGTGCTATGTCTAGGCGAGACAAGGCATTCCGAAGGTTTAAAAGGAACAAATGTGAGAACAACTGGGATCTGTATAAGACTGCGCGTAACCGGTGTAACCAGATGATACGAAATGCTAAACGACGACACATTCACCATCAAATTCAGAACTCTTCAGCCCCAAATGTTTGGAAGTTTCTGGGAACACTGGGAATCGGTCGGTCAAAAGCTAACATCCTTCCCATCTCTCTGAACCTCAACGATATTAACCACCATTTTACAGATCTCCCTGCGCTCAATTCTCATAAGAAGGCGAGCACGTTAGCGTACATAGACTCCCTTCCTTCTCATGATATCGAGCCCTTCTCTTTTGCCCCGGTTTCCGAGGATGATATCTTAAAAATTATTTCCTCTATTACGTCCAAGGCGACTGGGGTGGATGGGATCAGTCGACAAATGATCTCTCCATTAGCAAAGGTACTTTCGCCAGTTATCATGCACATTGTTAATTTCTCCTTGGACTCGGGTCAATTTCCTGATTCATGGCGCAAGGCTATCGTCCGTCCTCTTCCCAAGGTTCCCACTCCGACTGCACCAAATCACTTCCGACCCATCTCTATATTACCTTATCTCTCCAAAATTACTGAATCGTGTGTCTTAAAACAGTTATCATCACATTTCTCTCAAAATAACCTCCTTAATGCATTTCAGTCGGGCTTTCGTCCGTCTCATAGCACTCAATTGCGTAGTTACGGGCGTATTAACAATGAAAACCTGCTGCGAGACGCTCTGGAAATTGACTGGGAGCCACTGACGTTGACTACATGTATTAACCTGAAGGTCGAGCTGTTTACTGGGAATATCCTTAAGCTTTTCGACAAACATGCGCCCATTCACACAGTCCGCATTAAGCGGCCGCCAGCACCTTGGATAAGCCAATCCATACGTGGTGCTATGTCTAGGCGAGACAAGGCATTCCGAAGGTTTAAAAGGAACAAATGTGAGAACAACTGGGATCTGTATAAGACTGCGCGTAACCGGTGTAACCAGATGATACGAAATGCTAAACGACGACACATTCACCATCAAATTCAGAACTCTTCAGCCCCAAATGTTTGGAAGTTTCTGGGAACACTGGGAATCGGTCGGTCAAAAGCTAACATCCTTCCCATCTCTCTGAACCTCAACGATATTAACCACCATTTTACAGATCTCCCTGCGCTCAATTCTCATAAGAAGGCGAGCACGTTAGCGTACATAGACTCCCTTCCTTCTCATGATATCGAGCCCTTCTCTTTTGCCCCGGTTTCCGAGGATGATATCTTAAAAATTATTTCCTCTATTACGTCCAAGGCGACTGGGGTGGATGGAATCAGTCGACAAATGATCTCTCCATTAGCAAAGGTACTTTCGCCAGTTATCATGCACATTGTTAATTTCTCCTTGGACTCGGGTCAATTTCCTGATTCATGGCGCAAGGCTATCGTCCGTCCTCTTCCCAAGGTTCCCACTCCGACTGCACCAAATCACTTCCGACCCATCTCTATATTACCTTATCTCTCCAAAATTACTGAATCGTGTGTCTTAAAACAGTTATCATCACATTTCTCTCAAAATAACCTCCTTAATGCATTTCAGTCGGGCTTTCGTCCGTC